>NC_069501.1:257665300-257847800 GCF_027579735.1 Bombina bombina | reverse complement strand
ATCAATTTTGGACAAGTTCATAAAGTAATCAATGGGCTGTGAACAGGAGATCATGTGCGAAATTCACTGAGCATCGTTTCACCTATATTTTCTAGAGATCCAGTAGTGCTGCAGAATTTGACAGTACTTTACAAATAAGAAATAATAATAACATTGCAGGGAATGAATATTCGGGGAAAACAAATGTCCTCAAATATCCATTACGAAATTTTCGTTTGTAACAAAAATTTCTTCCCTGCACATCCCTAGTTATAATTGTCTGTCTTCCTTTGTTAATCCCAACTAGTAACCTAAACTTTTTTCTTTAATCTCTGGCAGTTTACCACTTACCTTTCATGTTATTCACTAGACCTAAAGTCAGAAGGCTTGTTTTTCCCACAGAAGACCTCTGGATACATTGTTTCCAATGCGGCAAAGGACCCTAGGTAAGATATGTAATAACGGTTCACAATGACTCACTTTTTTACTTCAGTCTGCTTTTAGGCAGATTCCCTTTATGCTATAGCATCGCTGTATACACAGCTTTTAAGCTTAGCTAGGGTAAGTAAAGTGATTCAGAACCATCCCAGGACAGCTGTTTCGTAGTTTTTGCCACTCATCGGGCACTGAGTAGGTTTAATCACTGCTGGGTGAAATTGATTTCCTGGCAAAATACAACAACATTTAAAATTATGGGAGGCGTAAAAGCTGTGTATACAGCTATGCTATGGCATAAAGGGAGTCTGCCTAAAAGCATACTGAAGTAAAAAAAAGTTAGTCATTGTGAACCTAATTTCGTTAAACATTTATATTAGTTTTCGTTAAAATTAAAGGGACAGTCAGCACCAGAATTTTTGTTGTTTAAAAAGAAAGATAACCCCTTTATTACCCATTCCCCAGTTTTGCATAACCAACACTGTTATAGAAATACACTTTTTACCTCTGTGATTACCTTGTATCTATGCTTCTGCAAACTGCCCCCTTATTTCAGTTCTTTTGACAGACTTGCATTTTAGCCAATCTGTGCTGACTCCAGGGTAACTTCACGTGCATGAGCTCAATGTTATCTATATGAAACACATGAACTAATGCCCTAGTGGCGAAAATGCATTCAGATTAGAGACAGTCTTCAAGGTCTAAGAAATTAGCATATGAGCCTCCTAGATTTAGCTTTTAACTAAGAATACCAAGAGAACAAAGCAAAATTGGTGAAAAAAAGAAAATTGGAAAGTTGTTTAATATTACATTCCCTATTTAAATCATGAAAGTTTTTTTTTGGACTTGACTGTCCTTTTAATGTAAATTTTTCAAAGCTACAAATGATAAGTTACATACTTTTAAAGTGTAAAATACTTACCTTAACACGCTCTGGAAAGCGTGCTTACAAGATCTTCTTCTTGCCAGAGTCCTGGGAACGCTAACAAGAGGCTTATCGCATTCGGCTCCCGTGACCTGCACTGAACTTAGTGCAGGTCCTGGGTATCAAGCACGCTTAGGGCTCCATGTACAAAGCAACAAGAGCTGCTCTAAAGCCCTTGCGGGGCAGGTTCGCATATGCAAGCCTGCTTCCCGCAATGTAAGAAGCAGCAGTCATTAGACCGCTGCTTCTTACACTCTCTGCCAGCTCTGAGGTAGCAGAGAGAAATCACAGAGAGCTCTCTCGCTCTCGGTGATTGACAGTCCCTTCACTCGCGCGATTGGTAAACATGAGTGTGTAATGATACATATGGGCCAGCGGATCAAAAGATACGCTACTCGCATGCAGAGAAGGCGGACGGACAGCATCGCAAGTTGAGAAGCTGTCCACCCGCTTTTAAAACATGGGACCCTAAGCCTCCTGCTAGTGCAGCTGGGACCTGTCAATAAGAGGAGCGCATTAAGGTGAGTATTTTATTCTTTGTAAGTAATTTAAAGAATACAAATAAATACTGACGAGAGAGTGAGAGAGCAATATCTGAAGTATTTAAACTTTTAAAACTGGACAATAATGTAAGTGTAAAACCACCATTTACTAATTTGTGCAATTTTTAAAGGGTTTAACTATATAAATATAATATACTATAAAATATTTAACAAAATAACTTCATTGCTGACAGTTATTTAATTGACAAATAGTTTTTTTTGTATTATGTACACTAACTGAAACTTTTAAATTATAGACATTAGTAAGTGGAATAAGGCACTCTCATGTAAAATGAAATGAGCATATCACTCATTATTCTATTTAGTGACTAGATTTTAGTCCGTTGCTCTTTGCTGAAGACTCCAATTCTGATTCTTGGAATATACTGTCTCATACTTTGTTGTTTCAAGCATATACAACTTGTGAACTGTGCGAGTGTCTGTATGTATATAAATATATATGTGTATATGTTTGTGACAGATAATTTCCTATTTTATATGTTATTTTTTTATTTATTTTTTCATAAAAAGCTATCAGGAAGTGCATCTCTGTGCACAGCTGGTCTATGTGATAGAAACTCACTGGTGCATTTCCACAGTGAAAAGCTCTAAAAGCATAAAAATATAAAATGTTTATTTTTAAAAAATATAATTTTTTCAAAATGTTAATATATTTTAGAATAGATGCAACAAATATAATATATATATATATATATATTTTATTGTACCTTAAAGTGAATGTCAAGTTTTCAACTCCTGAAGCCTCCTAACACTACTTTAGCACTTCGCTATTCCAACCGCTAACTTTTTTAAATAAATAAACAATTTCTATTAAAGTTAAAAAAACAACTTAGCTCCGGTTTGAGATGGAACTCCTCCCATTCGGCACTTCCTTGAAAGCGCGCACCCGTGGAGCTCTTACTATGCGCCCTTACTATGCACATGCGTTCAAAAGAGAACCTGCTGGCGGAGCTGGAGGATTTCGCATTCAAGGGTTGCCCTCTTCTTTATATCCCCCATGACAGGGAGCCTATTGTGTTAAATCACCCGGCATAGACTATGTTGTATCAATAGAGCATGCGTGTCTGTGGACGTGCATTGCTTCCGAATAGGAGATTCTCATGTAACGCATGCGCATAAGCAGTGCATGACGTTTGAAAAAAGGGGCTGGACGCCACAGGGTGGAAAACACTATTGGAAATCCTTGATGTCAATCAACGAGAAAAAAAGGAACTAAATGGCGGGTGGAGGAAGCGCGATTAAAAAAACAATTGTATAAGGTATTTTTCAACTTTCCATTTTAAGACCTGCAAAAACGATGAATGAAAGTCCCCCCAAATTGTTTTGATTTAACATATGGCGTAAACAGGTATGCTTGAGTTGACATTCACTTTAATATTGAAAAAAGTTTAATAAAGCTATGGTGAATCACACATCAATCAGTTCTAACATTCCTGTCATGCTTACTTGTTACCTAATTGTGTAATTTATTTCATTTAGTAATGTATTATTGTGTTACAATTATGGATATAGTGCTAAACCCACATAAAATGCCCTATCTTTCTGGGAGGTCCTCAAATCATACTGTAAATCTGTAGGAAAAAGCATCCCATTTGGATGGGAATGCATTCAAATGTTAATATTTGTTCCCTTTTTGATTGACAATACAATTGCAATATTATTTAGGGAGATTTTTA
Source organism: Bombina bombina (assembly GCF_027579735.1). Lineage (NCBI taxonomy): Eukaryota > Metazoa > Chordata > Amphibia > Anura > Bombinatoridae > Bombina > Bombina bombina. The sequence goes on along the minus strand of NC_069501.1, from coordinate 257,844,222 downwards.
TAATTGTGCTATGGAACAGGACTGTGGGTTTGGTATTTCAAGTCAACATTTGTTATTTTTACTGTTTTTTAATTTGTTTAATATTTTTTAAGCACCTCCATCTGCCTCTGCAGACAAAGATCAAAAAGGAGAAAGGCATGTCAGCACCATGGACAGTTCAAAAATAGGATGAATATTTTACAGAACTGGCATGATGCCAAATAGGAGATTGTGGTACTGGTGTAGAAAATTAACATGTTGATATTAATAAGGGTTTTTATAAGATTACAACAGTTTAAAAATCAGTGGTTTTGAAAGATATGTACCTCCTGATTGAAACTAAATGAGGTTCTCACCTACTATAACAAAGAGTCCTAAGGATCTTAATGTATTTTTAAAGAAATAATCATGTCTTGATATTTCCCGGCAATTTACATGACAAATGAAGCAGTAGTGTATTGTAGTCAAGGGATGGTTGCTATGAAGAAGCAGCATCAACTGGGTTTTGTGAGATGCCAGGAGGGCCGACTGTGAGATCGCTGTGTGCAGCACATTAAACCAGCAGGTATTGTGGGTGTTTTAAGGGTAAAATTAATGAAATAGTGTTACAATGTTGTCCTTGGGCAAACACATTACCAATGAATGCAGCATAGCAATGGAAAAATACAGATTGCTAACGAGACAGACTTGTTGGGAACGCAGTTTGTAGAGAAAGAGAGAATCTTGTTGATTATTAGCAGGTTCTGGAAAGAGACTTGTGCACAGAAATTTAATTTAGAAAAAAAAAAGGGAGACTCTAGTCAGAAAACTACGTACAATATTATACAAAAAAGAATGACTTCATTGGCATTTTTATAATATACAGCATATGTATTAAAAATGTTGCAGCTAAAGTTGTTAAAATTGAGTGTGAACTTGCCTGTATGTTCCTATTATGAGCTGTATGACACTAGAATTGTTCCTTCCTCGCACAAGAAGGCAGCAGACTTCTCTCTTACTTTTGCAGAAAGGAGGCAACTTGTTAGGGAAGCTTAGTTTAGGCATCTAATACAACTTGTCAGGGAGCATTGTAAGTAATTAAAGTGATGGTAAACTCTACCCTTTTTAAAATCAGATCCGGAATGTTAGTGATATTTTATATGGCGTTTAATTCATCAGTTGTAATGAAGATGCGTTATAACTATACTTTTTAATGTAGATATGAAACTCAATTACCCTGCGCTCTGTTTCAAAAATCAAATTTTCTGTGAACTAAAGACTTGAATTGTTGTGCAATCAGCGCTCTCCCCATATGACACTTTTGCTGTAGCTAGAGCGATGATAGGACAACAATTCAAACTGTTAGCTCAGAGAGAAAATGACTTTTGAAGTGGGTGGCAGGGAATTTGAATTCAATATCTATATTAAAAGTAAGTTTACCATCACTTTAAAGGTACACTCAACCCAAATTTTGTCTTTAATCATTCAGATAGCGCATGAAATTTTAATCAACTTTCAAATTTACTCCTATTATCAATTTTTCTTTGTTCTCTTGTTCTCTTTATTTAAAAAGCAGGAATGTAAAGCTTGATGGACCATTTTTTGTTCAGGACCTGGGTTATGCTTGCTTATTGGTTTGCTAAATGTAGCCACCAATAAGCAAGCACTATCCAGGGAGCTGAACCTAAAATGGGCTGGCTCCTAAGCTTTAAATTCCTGCTTTTTAAATAAAGATAGCAAGAGAATAAAGAAAAAATAAAGCAGGAGTAAATTAGAAAGTTGCTTAAAGGGACAGTCAAATGCAAAATAAACTTTCATGATTCAGATAATGGGGCCTATCTATCAAGCTCCGAATGGAGCTTGATGCCCCGTGTTTCTGGCAAGCCTTCACGAAGACCGCTGCTCCATAACCCTGTCCACCTGCTCTGAGCAGGCGGACAGGAATCGCCACAATTCAACCCGATCGAGTACGATCGGGTTGATTGACACCCCCTGCTGGTGGCCCATTGGCTGCGAGTCTGCAGGGGGCGGCGTTGCACCAGCAGCTCACAAGAGTTAAATGCGGAGAGCGTGTTGCTCTCCGCATTTAGCGAGGTCTTGCGGACCTGATCCGCACTGTCGGATCAGGTCCGCAAGACCTTTGATAAATAGGGGCCAGAGAGTGTAATTTTAAACAACTTTCCTATTTACTTTTATCACCAATTTTGCTTTGGTCTCTTGGTATTCTTAGTTGAAAGCTAAACCTAGGAAGTTCATATGCTAATTTCTTAGACCTTTAAGGCCGCCTCTAATCTGACAGTTTTTCACCACTAGAGGGTGTTAGTTCATGTGTTTCATATAGATTACATTGAGCTCATGCACGTGAAATTACCTAGGAGGGAGCACTGATTGGCTAAAATGCAAGCCTGTCAAAAGAACTGAAATAAGGGGGCAGTTTGCAGAGGCATAGATACAAGGTAATCACAGAGGTAAAATGTGTATTATTATAACTGTTTTGGTTATGCAAAACTGGGGAATGGGTAATAAAGGGATTATCTATCTTTTTAAACAACAAAACATATGGTGTTGACTGTCTCTTTAAAATTGCATGCTATATCTGAATCATGAAAGAAAAAAAATTGGGTATAGTATCCCTTTAAATTTCAGCTGCCATCACTGCAGAGACAAGTTTGTTGCCAAGGCAACCCATGCTGTGCAGGAATTGCAATCAAATACAGAGCACATCTATCAAAGCAAGGAGGCAGCCTCTGCTTAATTTATTGTGCCATTACACTTTATTAATGGTAATGTAAACAGTAAACTGTTTCCTTCATTGCTGTGTGCAGTAAACTGAGTACAGCTAGTGCTATTACAGCCAGTGGTGCCTGGTAGCTGAGTAGGTGGCTAAATGCATGTAATACAGCTGCTTAGGGAGTGTAGTGGGGGAAAGTCATTCTTTTTTAAAAATTGTAATTTGTTTTCTGACTACAGTGTCCCTTTAAGAAGATAGGAACATGCAGTGTTATGAGTAGGTTGTTGTAAAAAGAAAAATTGCTTTTTGCAGGCTCCTGAAGGAAACAAAATACAGTTTAGAGACATTATATATATATATATATATATATATATATATATATATATATATATATATATATATATATATATATATATATATTGTAGAGAGAAAGAGAACTAAACATATTTCTAGGAACACAAAATGCAGTGTAAAGAGTAATTTGTTTATGTTTAGCCTATGGAGACGGAGACTTATGTGGGCTGCTAAGGAAAATAAATTTAGTTTAGAGATGATACACAGACTGTTTCCTATATGCAGATTTTGGAGAGAGAGCTGAAAAAAGCAAGAAATATTATTTACGTACATATGAACATGCATTGTGTACTCAAATATGTCCACTTACAATCATATGCACACACATGTATTCTTGCACATGTGTATATAGAGATGAAGTATACTTCTCTTGTTTGTATTTAGTTATAATTATTAATGCTTATTATAAAACGCCAACAGATTATGCTATACAACGTTTAGTACAATCATGGGGTACATTATAATACATACACTAATAAGTTCAATAAGGTCAGGCTACATTTGTGAATACATTACAATCACTGCAATACTTAAACTGAAAGTGACAAACTTAAAAATGACAGTCTACACCAAAATTGTTATTGTTTAAAAAGATAGATATCACCTTTGCTACCCATCCCCCAGCTTTGCACAACCAACATTGCTACATTAATATACTTTATAAGATTTAAACCTCTATTTGCTTTTCACAACAAGACAAGGCTATGTGTGCCATATAGATAATATTGTGATCACTTCCACAGAGTTGTGCAGGACACAGCACTTATTGGCCAAAATGCAAGTCAATAGATAATAAATAAATAGCCATGAGTTAAGGGGGCTGTCAGAAGAGGCTTAGATACAAGGTAATCACAGAGGTAAAATGTATATTAATATAACAGTGTTGGTTATGCAAAACTGAGGAATGGGTAATAAAGGGATTATCTAGCTTTTTAAACAATAAACTTTCCCTTTAAACAAAAGAAGAGGAATGGCCTGTGCTTGAGCACAGTAATTGATAGGAGCACTTTTATACAAAGTGACGTACCGGTATTAAGGCTCTCAAGCTTACAATCTTTAGGTGAGGGAATCACACAGAAGGTGAGAGAAGAAGAAAATTCAGATAGGTGGTTAATGTGAATTATAAGTTATAAAGAGTGAATCTGTAGATGAGAGCATGGGGCCAATTTAAGAAAGTGCGAGTAGACATGATACGATGTAGCGTATCATGACCTCCGCACATTGATAAATACTGACAGCATACGCTGTCGGCATTTATCATTGCACAAGCAGTTCTTGTGAACTGCTTGTGCAATGCCACCCCCTGCAGACTCGCTGCCAATCGGCCGCTAGCAGGGAGTGTCATTCAGCCCAATCGTATAGGATCAATGTGATGTTCACAGCCTCAGAGCAGACGGACAAGTTATGAAGCAGCGGTCTTTAAACCGCTGCTTCATAACTGCTTGTTTCCGGCGAGCCTGAAGGGTTGCGCAGAAACAGGGTCATCAAGCTCCATTCCATGACTTTACTGGGAGCAATAGGAGGAAGAAAAAGTGCAAAATGATAGTAAGTAAAAAATGTAGGGAGCAGTTTAGCAATCAATAGAGCACAAGAAAGGATAAAGCAAATTGGTAGGAGCAGGGCACCTGTTCCTCCTTCCTTGCCCTAAAATTAAAAACAGAATTTATGCTTACCTGATAAATTTCTTTCTCTTGTGATATATCAAGTCCACGGATTCATCCATACTTGTGGGATATTCTCCTTCCCTACAGGAAATGGCAAAGAGAGCACCCACAGCAGAGCTGTCAATATAGCTCCTCCCTTAGCTCCGCCCCCCCAGTCATTCGACCGAAGGCTAGGAAAAAAAGGAGAAACTATAGGTTGTATAGGTATACAGTGGTGACTGAAGTTTTTTAATTAAAAATATAATACCTGTCTTAAACAGAGAAGGCGGGCCGTGGACTCGATACATCACAAGAAAAAGAAATTTATCAGGTAAGCATAAATTCTGTTTTCTCTTGTAAGATGTATCGAGTCCACGGATTCATCCATACTTGTGGGATACCAATACCAAAGCTTTAGGACACGGATGAAGGGAGGGACAAGACAGGTACCCTAAACGGAAGGCACCACTGCTTGTAAAACCTTTCTCCCAAAAATAGCCTCCGAAAGAGCAAAAGTATCAAATTTGTAAAATTTGGAAAAAGTATGAAGCGAAGACCAAGTCGCCGCCTTACAAATCTGTTCAACAGAAGCCTCATTTTTAAAAGCCCATGTGGAAGCCACTGCTTTAGTAGAATGAGCAGTAATTCTTTCAGGAGGCTGCTGGCCAGCAGTCTCATAAGCCAAACGGATGATGCTTTTCAGCCAAAAGGAAAGAGAGGTAGCCGTAGCCTTTTGACCTCTCCGTTTACCAGAATAAACAACAAACAATGAAGATGTTTGATGGAAATCTTTAGTTGCTTGTAAGTAGAACTTTAAAGCACCAACCACATCAAGATTGTGCAAAAGACGTTCCTTCTTTGATGAAGGATTAGGACACAGAGAAGGAACAACAATCTCCTGATTGATATTCCTATTAGAAACAACCTTAGGAAGAAACCCAGGTTTGGTACGCAAAACCACCTTATCTGCATGGAAAACCAGATAAGGTGTGTCACACTGTAAAGCCGATAACTCAGAAACTCTTTGAGCCGAAGAGATAGCTACTAAAAACAAAACTTTCCAAGATAGAAGCTTAATATCTATGGAATGCATAGGTTCAAACGGAACCCCTTGAAGAACATTAAGAACCAAGTTTAGGCTCCATGGCGGAGCAACAGGTTTAAATACAGGCTTGATCCTGACCAAGGCCTGACTAAACGCTTGAACGTCTGGGACATCTGCCAGACGTTTGTGTAAAAGAATAGACATAGCAGATATTTGTCCTTTTAAGGAACTAGCTGATAATCCCTTCTCCAATCCTTCTTGGAGAAAGGACAAAATTCTAGGAATCCTAATCTTACTCCATGAGTAACCCTTGGATTCACACCAACAAAGATATTTGCGCCAAATCTTATGATAGATTTTCCTGGTGACAGGCTTTCTAGCCTGAATCAGGGTATCAATGACCGACTCAGAGAAACCACGCTTTGATAGAATCAGGCGTTCAATCTCCAAGCAGTCAGACGCAGAGAAATTAGATTTGGATGCTTGAATGGATCTTGGATTAGAAGGTCCTGCCTCATTGGCAGAGTCCTCGGTGGAACAGATGACATGTCCACCAGGTCTGCATACCAAGTCCTGCGTGGCCACGCAGGCGCTATCAGACTCACCAAAGCTCTCTCCTGCTTGATTCTGGCAACCAGACGTGGGAGGAGAGGAAACGGTGGAAATACATAAGCCAGATTGAAAGACCAGGGCACTGCTAGAGCATCTATCAGTACCGCCTGGGGATCCCAGGACCTGGACCCGTAACAAGGAAGTTTGGCGTTCTGTCGGGACGCCATCAGATCCAATTCTGGTGTGCCCCATAGCTGAGTCAGCTAGGCAAATACCTCTGGATGGAGCTCTCACTCCCCCGGATGAAAAGTCTGACGACTTAGGAAATCTGCCTCCCAGTTCTCTACCCCTGGAATATGGACTGCTGAGAGATGGCAAGAGTGATCCTCCGCCCATCGGATTATTTTGGTTACCTCCATCATCGCTAGAGAACTCCGTGTTCCTCCTTGATGATTGATATAGGCTACAGTCGTGATGTTGTCCGACTGAAATCTGATGAATTTGGCCGCAGCTAGCTGAGGCCACGCCTGAAGCGCATTGAATATCGCTCTGAGTTCTAGAATGTTTATCGGGAGGAGAGTTTCCTCCCGAGACCATAAGCCCTGTTCCAGACTGCACCCCAGCCTAGCAGGCTGGCATCTGTCGTTACTATGAGCCACTCTGGCCTGCGGAAACACATTCCCTGAGACAGGTGGTCCTGAGACAACCACCCAGAGAAGAGAATCTCTGGTCTCTTGGTCCAGATGCAGTTGAGGAGATAAATCTGCATAATCCCCATTCCACTGTTTGAGCATGCATAGTTGCAGTGGTCTGAGGTGTAGGCGGCATAAGGAACTATGTCCATTGCCGCTACCATGAGGCCACTGATGGCCGAGGAATGGAATGAAGAGCTTGGCAAGTGATTAAAAGTTTTGATTTTCTGACCTCCGTCAGAAATATTTTCATTTCTACCGAGTCTATCAGAGTCCCCAGGAAGGAAACTCTTGTGAGAGGGATGAGAGAACTCTTTTTTATGTTCACCTTCCACCCGTGAGATCTCAGAAAAGCCAACACGATGTCCGTGTGAGACTTGGCTAGCTGGAAAGTCGACGCCTGAATTAAGATGTCGTCTAGATAAGGCGCCACTGCTATACCCCGCGGTCTTAGACCTGCCAAAAGGGACCCTAGTACCTTTGTGAAAATTGTGGGAGCCGTGGCCAACCCGAAAGGAAGGGCCACAAACTGGTAATGCCTGTCCAGAAAGGCGAATCTGAGGAATTGATGATGATCTCTGTGAATAGGGATGTGTAGATACACATCCTTTAAATCCACGGTAGTCATATATTGACCCTCCTGGATCAGAGGATGAATAGTCCGAATAATCTCCATCTTGAAAGATGGAACTCTGAGGAATTTGTTTAGAATTTTGAGATCCAAGATCGGTCTGAAAGTTCCCTCTTTTTTGGGAACCACAAACAGGTTGGAGTAAAAACCTAGCCCTTGTTCTGCTCTTGGAACTGGGCGGATCACTCCCATGGTATGTAGGTCTTCTACACAGCGTAAGAACGCCTCTCTCTTTGTCTGGTTTGCAGCCAATTGAGAAATGTGAAATCTCCCCCTTGGGGGGGAGTCTTTGAAGTCCAGAAGATATCCTTGGGACACAATTTCTAAAGCCCAGGAATCGTGAACATCTCTTGCCCAAGCCTGAGCGAAGAGAGAGAGTCTGCCCCCTACTATATCCGGTCCAGGATCGGGGGATACCCCTTCATGCTGTCTTAGAGGCAGCAGCAGGCTTCTTGGCCTGTTTACCTTTGTTCCAAGCCTGGTTAGGTCTCCAGACTGACTTGGATTGGACAGAATTCCCCTCTTGCTTTGCTGCAGGGGAAGCTGAAGCGGGACCACCCTTGAAGTTCCGAAAGTAACAAAAATTATTTTGTTTGGTCCTCATCTTATTTGTTTTATCCTGAGGGAGGGCATGGCCTTTCCCTCCAGTGATGTCTGAAATAATTTCTTTCAGTGCAGGCCCAAATAGGGTCTTTCCTTTGAAAGGGATGTTCAACAATTTAGATTTTGATGACACATCAGCAGACCAGGACTTAAGCCATAACACCCTACGTGCTAAAATGGCAAAACCTGAATTCTTTGCCGCTAATTTAGCCGTTTGGAAAGCGGCACCTGTAATGAAAGAATTAGCCAACTTAAGGGCCTTAATTCTATCCATAATATCCTCTAATGGAGTCTCCACCTGGAGAGCCTCTTCTAGAGCCTCAAACCAGAAAGCAGCTGCAGTAGTTACAGGAACAATGCATGCAATAGGTTGGAGAAGAAAACCTTGATGAACAAAATTCTTCTTTAGGAGACCCTCTAATTTTGTATCCATAGGATATTTGAAAGCACAACTGTCTTCTATAGGTATAGTTGTACACTTAGCAAGAGTAGAAATTGCTCCCTCCACCTTAGGAACAGTCTGCCACGAGTCCTGCATGGTGTCAGATATGGGAAACATTTTCTTAAAAACAGGAGGCGGAGCGAACGGAATACCTGGTCTATCCCACTCCTTAGTAACAATAGTCACAATCCTCTTAGGGACTGGAAAAACATCAGTGTAAACAGGAACCTCTAAGTATCTGTCCATTTTACACAATTTCTCTGGGACCACTATAGGGTCACAATCGTCTAGAGTAGCTAATACCTCCTTGAGCAATAAGCGGAGGTGTTCAAGCTTAAATTTAAAGGCCGTCATATCAGAATCTGTCTGAGGGAGCGTCTTTCCTGAATCAGAAATCATTCCCTCAGATAACAAATCCCTTACCCCTACTTCAGAACATTGTGAGGGTATATCGGATACGGCTACTAAAGCGTCAGACGGCTCAGCATTTGTTCTTAACCCAGAGCTGTCACACTTTCCTTGTAAACCAGGCAGTTTAGAGAAAACCTCTGTGAGGGTTTTATTCATAACTGTGGCCATGTCTTGTAAAGTAAATGAATTAGACGCACTAGAGGTACTTGGCGTCACTTTTGCGGGCGTTACTGGTTGTGACACTTGGGGAAAGCTAGATGCTAAACCCTCATCTCCTTCTGTCTGAGAATCATCTATTGCAATATTTTTAAGTGCTAAAATATGCTCTTTATAATTTATAGACATATCAGTGCAAGTGGGACACATTCTAAGAGGGGGTTCCACAATGGCTTCTAAACACATTGAACAAGGCTTTTCCTTGGTGTCAGACATGTTAAACAGGCTAGTAATGTAACAAGCAAGTTTGGAAAACATTTTAATCAAAGTAAATAACACTTTAAACAAAAACAGTACTGTGCCTTTAAGAGAAAAAAAGCTGCACAAACTCTGCAAAACAGTGTAAAAAAGCAGTAAACAAAACGAAATTTTTACAGTAGCATCATAAAGCCTTAGTAACTTTGCACCACTATGCAAATAAACAATTAACCCCTTAATGTAAAAACCGGATTGAAAAAAACGGCAAAACCGGTAAAATAACGTTCAGCACCTTGCCACAGCTCTGCTGTGGCACCTACCTGCCCTTTAGGAACGATTTGTGGGGAAAAAACCTCTTTACAGCCCTCAAATACAGTAGGAACCTCTGGAGAAGTAGCTGGATGCTTCTGAGGTAAAGAGACTGCGCAACTGAGGCGCGAAAATAGGCCCCTCCCACCTCACTCGATGTTATGGGGCCTAAAAGAAACACAACAGAGTGTTTCATAAACTAGTCATGTGGGTTAATAACCCTTAAACAAGCCACAAAGACCCCTTAAAGTTCCTCAAAAAACGTTATATTTGCCATAAAACCAAAAACGTTTTTTCCTATCAGTGTCACCAGTAACTAATGAGCCCTTTATACAAGCTTGGATTCCTTTTTTTTTTTTTACTGAATACAGCTTACCTTTCCCTCATGGGGATATTGCCAGCCTTTTCTAGAAATAACACAGTCTGTCTAGAAAAAAATAGCCTGAAATACCTTAATGCAGTTTAGCCTGCAAACCGTTCCCCCAACTGAAGTTTTCCTGTACTCTTCAGCCCTTGTGAGAACAGCAGTGGATCTTAGTTACAAAGTGCTAAGATCACACACCGGTACCATTTAAAATAACAAACGTTTGCTTGAAAAAATAAAAACTAACATTTTTGTCACCACACTCACTTTATCCTTCCTAGCAGTTAAGCAGGCAAAGAGAATGACTGGGGGGCGGAGCTAAGGGAGGAGCTATATAGACAGCTCTGCTGTGGGTGCTCTCTTTGCCACTTTCTGTAGGGAAGGAGAATATCCCACAAGCATGGATGAATCTGTGGACTCGATACATCTTACAAGAGAAAGGAAGTTAGTTTGCAGTGTAATTTCCATATTTGCTGAACCATATTCACCAATAAAATTGTAGACCGGCATGGCTAGTATGATGGGCATGATACAATGGTGGCTGGTTTCTTGGATTGTGTAAGACCAGAATCATGGACATGGCATGCTGGCTACATAGTTTGTGTAGAGTAAAGCCTATGGCAAGCTTGTTAATTGGCTCCATGACTCATGGCTGACTGGCTGCTTGAGTTGTCTAATTCCAGGACAAAGGAAAGAGCAGACTCGTTACTAGTATAATGACAGGGCAAGGTGCCGGTGTCTTGTCGAAAGAATTTGTGACCGTTACGTCACCACATTCCTGACCGCACACGTGACTGGTTGACCACCAATCACCTGCTAGAGACACCTCCTTCGTCATGGTTGCACATTCTGAGTGCTCGCATCTGAGTGCTCACATTGATCCGGGTGGGAAAATTATACAAGCAAAGGAGCTATTGCATTGTGCTCTTTTATTCTCCTAAAGCAACTTATCTCTAAAGCACCACACCGGCGGCAGAGTTAAGATGTTGCTTGCCCTCAATATTAGATATTTCTATTTCAATCTCTCTGCATATTCACTTTTTAGGTTCACGTCCTCCGTCTCTACTACATACATCTACTTTCTCGTGTCGCATTACCGTCTTAACTCCAAGTACTTAATATTGTTACCTGGTATATAGCCATTAGGTCAGGAATATATTATTGCCTCTTAGTAATCGAGCACTCAGAATGTGCGACCGTGACGAAGGAGGTGTCTCTAGCAGGTGATTGGTGGTCTACCAGTCACGTGTGCGCTGAGGAATGTGGTGATGTAACGGTCGCACATTCCGTCAGGTCGCAGATTTCGATACTACACTGACTGACAGCTTTACTTGTGTATGCAAAAGGCATGTTGCATGTATGGCAGTTTTATAGCAGGGTTTGTGAATAAACAAAAGTATGGCCGACAGGGTGAGCTGCTTTTGCATTTGGCTGGTTGCTTGGATACAGTAGAGTTTTAGCATTTGTAGGAAATACTAGTCACACTAATATGCATACACATATAGCATACCCCAGGCATTACAGCTAAGGCTGTGATTTCTGATTTAAATTAACTATCTTGAAATGTATTTCTTTATCCTATGTTACCTACAATAACTTTTATCATGCATATTGTTACCTGCTGCTGCTACACCTGTATGCCTATTGTATCTCCCAGGGTCCACATTTCTCACAATATGCAAAAACTTTAGCTTTAGTTTGCCAGTACTGAGGGTCCTAATCTATTTTAGAACACAGAACATTTTGGACAAGTATTTGGTATGACTTTAATCAAAATATGTTGGAAAGTAATTAATTTGCTCTTCAGTATCAAGTTTCATTCCAATTTGTCATGGAAAAAAATATTTCCGTAAGTTAGGACAAACTAAAAATAATACTGTCTTTTACAGATGGGAGTGCTGTCTAATTGCGTCATTAGAAAACTACTCGCTAATCCTACTGTAATCACTATCCAAGATCAAAGTCATTTACAAAGCTCATCTGTATCAAGCAATTGTGGCCTTTATTTCAGTTCTCACCTGTTAATGAAACTGAATGGAGCCTGCATAGAAATACAGATCTAAAAAGCCCAAATGAATAAGAATCTATAATTAAAGCATTTGCAAAATTCCAGGTGCTTTGATAAATACAAGTGTGTTAGGGAGACATCAGTTATCATAACAAGCAGTGTTCCGTGGTAATTTACTTTTATGTCTGCATGTAAATCTTTAACCATCCTAAATATCCTATTCACAAAGTGTACAAAGAGAACTTCTAAGACTACATTTAAATGTCTGTTTATATAAGCTCAACCTGTGACTGATAAATCACCACTACAGTAAAGCAAAGTGAGATTATTGTGATATTAAATATATATATATGATAAGACAAGAGAGAGGATAGAAAAATAAAGGGCGCACTGAAAAGGCACTATAAAATGTAACAAGGGAAACTGTTAGGAAACCCCACTGTGAAATGTAATTAGAGTAACTATTAGGAACCCACACTATACTGGTGCTCCTTCAGAATGATGAAGTAAAGAATAACTAGTAGAAATGAAACGCGTTTCGAAGGTATTTTTTATCACAACACAGGATCCTCTGACGAAGAAGGTTATGATAAAAAATACCTTCGAAACGCGTAAGGATTACCAGTCTGCTGTTCTATTCCCGATACTGAAAGAACTCTAAGCTGAAAACAGTCTTCTCTTGGGGCCGTGTTATATGCAGTTTTTTACTACGGGTAGAGAGACCACTGAACCTAAGGCTTTTATGATACCTCATATAATATTGAGGTTTACTAATGTGAGTTAGTTTTTTGGAATTAAATAAATGTTGTACCCTTTTCCAAACAGAGTTGCACTATTGTGTTTTCTATCTGTTTTGCATGCATACGGTCATACAAGCAAGACATAGACAAGACTCAACAGCTGATATCTACATCTGAGAAGGACGGATAAAGTTTCTACTAAACACTGCGCTACACTTACCTCATACTGATTGGGGGTAAGGAGTGTAAGTAGATATCCCTAGGGGAACCTTTACTCCGGGCATTGTGGATTTCCCTTTTTCTGCTTTCATTTATATAAAAATACTTTTAAATTACATTTTCTATTTTCTATTTATACCCTTATAAGAAATTGAATCCACTGGGATAACTAGGAACTTTGTACTACCTATGAATAGTTTCTTTGGGTCATAATATTTCTAGTTGAAAGAGACTTTTATCACTGGTACTATCTGTATTCATCTTTTTGTACTAATTGTGCATATGTATATGTGTTTTTGAAATATTGGATATTTTTTATGTTGTACTCAATTGACTATATCACACTGTGTCTAGATCTCACTGTCGATCTGTAGTTTTTTTTTACTTATTTACTAGGTTGAATGTTACCAATTGTTCAGGTAGGATATATTTTGTTATCATAACATGTGTTAAAACATTTTCAAGTGTTTTTCCACTCTCATCCGGTATATGCGCTATATTTATTTAAACATTAGGACTACCTAACCTTAAAAATATATATGCTAGACGAGTAGAATTAGCTACTGTAGTCATTTCTACTAGTTATTCTTTACTTCATCATTCTGAAGGAGCACCAGTATAGTGTGAGGTTCCTAATAGTTACTCTAATTACATTTCACAGTGGGGTTTCCTAACAGTTTCCCTTGTTACATTTTATAGTGCCTTTTCAGTGCGCCCTTTATTTTCTATCCTCTCTCTTCTCTTATAATATTCTATCTCATATCTAAATGGGAGGTGTGGGGAGTCTCCAGTTTAGGTAGATAGACTGGGGCAGCAATACTGTGATTAGGCGATACTTTATATCTTAGACTCTACACTGTGCCAGACACACACTCCTTTTTTACATATATATATATATATATATATATATATATATATATACTGTATATATATATATATATATATATATATATATATATATATATATATATATATATATATATATATATAAATAATTTTCATATAAGGAAAGCACTCAATGGACTTATAAAGGTATAATCCATAATTTTTATTCCAAAGTTGTCATAACGTTTCGGGTACCGGACCGGACCGGACCCTTTGTCAAATGATACAAGAAAATATGCATATTTTCTTGTATCATTTGACAAAGGGTCCGGTCCAGTACCCGAAACTTTATGACAATTTTGGAATAAAAATTATGGATTATACCTTTATAAGTCCATTGAGTGCTTTCTTTATATGAAAATTTGATCTAAGCTTGTTAGCACCGTGGCAATCACGAATGGATGAGGAGTGCATATCTGAAAAGGATTATATATATATATATATATATATATATATATATATATCAATATCTTTACCAGGCAATACATCTGTGAACAAGAAACATGGCAACGCCTTCATTGGGCCTCCCTCCCCTATATATTTATATATATATATATATATATATATATATATATATATATACAGGTAGCCCTCAGTTTATGCCGGGGTTAGGTTCCAGAAGGAATGGTTGTAAATCGAAACCGTTGTAAATTGAAACCCAGTTTATAATGCAAGTCAATGGGAAGTGAGGGAGATAGGTTCCAGGCCCCTCTCAAAATTGGCATCAATAACTCCCTATACATTTACTTTTAAAGCTTTGAAATGAAGACTTTAAATGCTAAACCGCATTATAAACCTAATAAAATAATCACACAACACAGACTTCACTTGCATTTTTCTGCAAACAGTATTTTCTAAGCATTCCAATCTGGACTGATTTATAGACAGGGAGATATTGTTCCTTTTAAATTTGCTCGGTAGCTCAGGTCTGGTTAAACTGATTAATTTCAGATTGCTTGGCTTTGCTGCAACACAAGCGGACAGATCCACCTACTGGCTATTTTAATAAATGCACTGCTTCTCAATGCTTTTCAATAGCAGTCACATGACTGGAAAAAAAGGTTGTTATTCTGAAACGGTGTAAATTGAACCGTTGTAAAACGAGGGCCACCTGTATATATATATATATATATATATATATATATATATACAGTTGTATGCAAAAGTTTAGGCACCCCTGACAATTTCCATGATTTTCATTTATAAATAATTGGGTGTTTGGATCAGCAATTTAATTTTGATCTATCAAATAACTGAAGGACACAGTAATATTTCAGTAGTGAAATGAGGTTTATTGGATTAACAGAAAATGTGCAATATGCATCAAAACTAAATTAGACAGGTGCATAATTTTGAGCACCCTTGTCATTTTGTTGATTTGAATACCTGTAACTACCTAGCACTGATTAATTGGAACACACAATTGGTTTGGTGAGCCCATTAAGCCTTGAACTTCATAGACAGGTGCATCCAATCATGAGAAAAGGTAGTTAAGGTAGCCAATTGCAAGTTGTTGTTCTCTTTGACTATACTCTGAAGAGTGACAACATGGGGCCTCAAAACAACTCTCAAATGACCTGAAAACAAAGATTGTTCAACGTTATGGTTTAGGGGAAGGCTACAAAAAGCTATAGCAGAGATTTAAGCTGTCAGAGTTCACTGTAAGGAACATAGTGAGGAAATGGAAGACCACAAGCACAGTTCTTGTTAAGGCTAGAAGTGCTATCACAGAGATTTAAGCTGTCAGTGTCCACTGTGAGGAACATAGCGAGGAAATTGAAGACCACAGGCACAGTTATTGTTAAGGCTAGAAGTTGCAGGCCAAGTAAAATATCGGAGAGGCAAAGGCAAAGTATGGTGAGAACGGTCAAAAACAGCCTACAGACCACCTCCAAAGACCTACAACATCATCTTGCTGCAGATGGTGTCACTGTGCATCGTTCAACAATTCAGCGCACTTTGCACAAGGAGAAGCTGTATGGGAGAGTGATGCGGAAGAAGCCTTTTCTGCACACACGCCACAAACAGAGTGGCTTGAGGTATGCAAACACACATTTGGACAAGCCAGCTTCATTTTGGAAGAAGGTGCTGTGGACTGATGAAACAAAGATTTAGTTATTTGGTCATAACAAGGGGCGTTATGAATGGTGGCAAAAGAGCACAGCGTTCCAAGACAAACACTTGCTACCCACAGTAACATTTGGTGGATGTTCCATGCTGTGGGGCTGTGTGGCCAGTGCCAGTACTGGGAAACTTGTTAAAGTTGAGGGTCGCATGGATTCCACTCAATATCAGCAGATACTTGAGAATAATGTTGAGGAATCAGTCACAAAGTTGAAGTTACGCCAGGGCTGGATATTTCAACAAGACAACGACCCAAAACACTGCTCAAAATCTACTCTGGCATTTATGCAGAGGAACAAGTACAATGTTCTGGAATGGCCATCCCAGTTCCCAGACCTGAATATTATTAAAAATCTGTGGGGTGATTTGAAGCGGGCTGTCCATGCTCAGCAACCATCAAACCTAACTGAACAGGAGATGTTTTGCAAGGAGGAATAGTCCAAAATACCTTCATCCAGATTCCAGACACTCATTACAGGCTATAGGAAGGGTCTAGAGGCTGTTATTTCTGCTAAAGGAGGCTCTACTAAATATTGATGCAATATTTCTGTTGGGGTGCCCACATTTATGCACCTGTCTAATTTCATTTTGATGCGTATTGCACATTTTCTGTTAATCCAATAAACCTAATTTCACTACTGAAATATTACTGTGTCCTTCAGTTATTTGATAGATCAAAATGAAATTGCTGATCCAAACACCCAATTATTTATAAATGAAAATCATGGAAATTGTTTGCGAGAAAAGTGACTGGCGCCATTTTGTTATGCTTAGTTCACTCTGTTTACAGCATTACATTGCAATCTGTGTCTCAGTGCTATAGTCTGGCAAATTTTACTACAGTAATTGTCACTATTTTACAGGTACAGTATTTATTGAATCCTAATTGAATACTGTGCTGTGCTAGTGTTAAACTAAATGTAGCACTACTGCAACCCTTATATACTGTATGTTAGTTCAAACATTTTTTTAAATTCTTTAAACACACTGGCAAGTGAATAAAAAGCTAAAACTGCCTTGTTTCACTTTAAGGCGGTTTTCACTTTACAGCGGGGCTCCGGTCCCTAACCCGCTGTATGAGCGGGGTATACCTGTACATTAACACAAACACAGTCATGCACAGACCGAACATTTCAGATAATCATTCACTATGAATAAATTAAAATTTGTTAAGGATTAATTAATAATTTGTTAGATAGAAATCCATTCTTCCACTATATCCTATGCTAAATATCTTCAGGGCAGCAGAGGAGCAGCTGGACATCAACTTAAATAAGGTTAAAGTAGTAGCTAGTGCTACTGCAACAAGCTAGCAGTAGCACAAAATATCTTTGTATTTTAATAGGGCCAGGACTGGCCTAGAATAAAAATGAAGCTTACACACTTAAGACTTCACTGAATAGCTTTTGTTTGACCTTTTGAAGCCTTTCCCACCTAAGAGTGTAAATTTTAACTTTTCAAAGCCTTTCTCTTCTACAAAAAAATACTTTCCCGCCTACAGAAAAAGTATTTACTGCCTTTAGAGTAACAGTATTAACCACAAAAACTAATCAGCTAATGTATTTTTCTTTAACACATGCATTAAATTTGTCATTTATCATAATATATTGTTAAATATGGGATTTTTTTCATTAAAATACCATTGAGGAGAGAATTTTAATGAAGGGAACACCTTTGCTTGGGAATCCAAAAGGTTTTGCACCATCCCTGAGATACAGCATTACATCAATCAAGAACAGCAATTTCTTAGTGCCAATAAAATAAATATCTTTTCCTACTAAAATCCCAACAAATGTGAATCAATTATTAAAGATGATGTTGCACTATATCCAAAATAAAAAGGTTAAAAATGACTGCTAGGATGTGTCTGCACATAGACATAAAACAGTAGGACATAAGTAATACAACATATTTGGGAAGATATTTCACAGTCTCAATTCGCTGAAAGGTCCAAAGGTCCATGGCAGATATGCCTTTCAGCTATATACAAAGCAGGGTATATCTGGAAACTTGTAAAAAAAGCAGGCAAAACAAGCAAATGGCTCAGACTACCATAACGGTTTTCATAATGCTGCTGAGAAGATGGTTTCTGATCGTTCATCCCTCCAGGAAAATGTTATTCCTCTAGAAATGCTACAGATACAAGCTGAGTTACTGACTATATATACTATAGAAATGTATGAATACACATTATGCCAATATTATAACGTTAAAACAGTATTTTTAAACACAAATGAACTACACTGTAAATGTATTGCCGATATAAATTCTGGACTTGTTATAATTCTAATTCTAATGTGGCAGCACTGTAACAAACGTGTTATTATTATATGAGTGAAAAAGAAGGAGCGCCATATAGCGTAAGCTTGAGGTATGCAAACGCACATTTGGGCAAGCCAGCTTCATTTTGGAAGAAGGTGCTGTGGACTGATTAAACAAACCTTGAGTTATTTGGTCATAACAAGGGGCGGGCGGATTGAAGACTGCAGCCTCAGAGGCAGCAGACTAGTTATGGAGCAGCGGTCTTTAGACTGCTGCTTCATAACTGCTGTTTCCGGCGAGCCTGAAGGAGATTGATAATTCGGCCCCTAACTGACAAACTCACAATTTTGGGGGCACCAGGAGTAATGGTGCTAAACAGGCAGGCTAGCATTCACAGTCCCCAGCTCACTGTACTCCGGTGTGCGGCAACGGGTCTCCAACTGTGTCACATGCTATCTCAAATGTCTGCTTCCGAGCCTACCGTAACGCCAGAATCCTCTCTTGCATAGAGCACACAACTATCTAGAATAGTTATACTAAAAAATGAGGCTTCACAGAGAAGCTCTTAAGACCTCATCGCCAAAGAACACCAGAGGAAATCGCTTGTAGTACAAAACAGCTTGTTATTAATAATCCAGTAACAATGAAAAAGAAAACACTGCAATCCAGATACTTGTGCTGTTCAATCAGGTAAGGTTTATTCGTCCACAAGGAGAGACATAAGCAGACATAAAACACCTGACATGTTTCGCGCAGACGTACCTACACTTCATCAGTGGTGATCATTCAGAACATGTATGAACATTTAAAAGCTGAGCTTAACCAATAAGAATGCAAGAATCATGCACACCCTCTATTGCTAAGTTAACTCATTAATAACCAACACAGTGTGGAAATTTAACATGCAAAATAAATATCAATAGATTCAAAATAACAATCCGGGGAGATAAAAGACAGTCATTTGTATTACCATAATACATTCAATATTAGTATACAATGAACCAATATATTTCATATGAAAATTAATAATATCTTGATTTTATAACTTCATAATACATGCAAAATTGATATCCGAGGGATAACAATTTGATATTCAAAAGTTAGAAATAATAAAATGGTATAAACTAAAAATATATAAAAGCTAAAAATAATTGAAAAATCAAAATCCTAAATCCCAAAATCTTAAGGAAATTAGGAATTAGTTAAAGAACTAATTAAATAAATAAATATTAGAAAAAAATATTGATATAAATAATAGTATATATATATATATATATATATATATATATAGGTTAATAGGACAAGTGCACTCTCACGAACAGTCTCACGATTTGCCAGGGTGCATGAATGTGGGTAATAATAGCAAAAAATAGAAGACAGCACTCTCTGGTCTTAAATACAAAGGTTGTTTTATTTGTAGTGACGTTTCGGGCGTCTGAGGAAGGGGAAGCTATATATACAGTATATTTATATATATATATATATATATATATATATATATATATATATATATACATAACATAAAATAAATACTAATAAGTACATGATACTTTTGCACCTTCACCATTACCTATTTTACCTATTTCACCTTTTCCCTCAGTAGGATTACTGAATTGAAAGATCTTACACATCTTATTACTTTATCTACACAAGCTAGTACACATCAACAATTCACTCCTGACACAAAATTTAATTTAAAAGATAAATCTTATTTTTATCAATACACAGTAAATAATCTAATATTGATATATATCAAAGAGCCATTGAAAGAGATTTAATGTCCCTTAATAAACAAATTCAGTCTGAGACTTACAAATATAGAGATAATGGTCTCTATTTAACAAGGTCTGGCAGACCTGATCTGACAGTGCGGATCAGGTCCGCCAGACCTCGCTGAATACGGAAAGCAATACGCTCTCCGTATTCAACATTGCACCAGCAGCTTACACGAGCTGCTGGTGCAACGCCGCCCCCTGCAGACTCGCAGACAATGGGCCGCCAGCAGGGGGTGTCAATCAACCCGATCGTACTCTGAGCAGGCGGACAGGTTATGGAGCAGCGGTCTTTGTGACCTCTGCTTCATAACTGCTGTTTCTGGCGAGTCTGAAGACTCGCCGGAAACACGGGCCGTCAAGCTCCTTTCGGAGCTTGATAGATAGGCCCCACTCTCTCCAAATTAGAGAGAAAATCATTGAATGATCTTAATAATAACAATGACATCATTGTCACATGGGCAGACAAGGGAGGGGCGGTAGTTATCTTGGACAAGGAACAATATCATTATGAAGTTACGTCACAACTAAATAATGAAGAGCAATATACTAAATTGTCCTTCAACCCACTTTGTCTTTCAGACAGGTAATGATGTCATTGTTAGATACTGCTATTGAAAATAACTTTATAGACAGAGACTTGGTGGACTACTTATTAATTGAGGATCCTAGAATACCATATTTTAGAATTACACCCAAGATCCATAAAACAATAATAAATCCCCCAGGTAGGCCAATAGTGGCTAGTAATGGTTCTCTCTGTGAAAGATTAGGTGAATGGCTTGACCATATACTTCAGCCTATAGTTCTTGCCTTTCCAGGCTATCGCCTAGATTACGAGTTTTGTCAGTAAAAACTTGCGAGGCTAATGAGCCTTTTTTTTCCAGCGCACACTTTAAACAACGCTGGTATTACAAGTTTTCTGAATGGCTGCGTTAGCCTCAGAAAAGTGAGCATTGAGCAAAATTTAGCTCCACTTCTACCTGTAATACCAGCGTTGCTTACGGTAGCGGTAAGCTGGCAAAACGTGCTCGTGCACGATTTCCCCATAGGATACAATGGGGCTGAGCTGGGTGAAAAAAACCTAACACCTGCAAAAAAGCAGCGTTCAGCTCCTAACGCAACCCCATTGTATTCTATGGGGAAACACTTTCTAAGTCTACACCTAACACCCTAACATGAACCCCGAGTCTAAACACCCCTAATTTTACACTTATTAACCTCTAATCTGCCGCCCCTGCTATCGCTGACACCTGCATAATATTATTAACCCCTAATCTGCCACTTCGGACACCACCGCCACCTACATTATAGCTATGAACCCCTAATCTGCTGCCCCTAACATCGCCGCCACCTATATTATATTTATTAACCCCTAATCTTCCGCCCCCAAAGTCGCCGCCACCTACCTACACTTATTAACCCCTAATATGCCGACCGGACATCGCCGCCACTATAATAAATGTATTAACCCCTAAACCACCGCACTCTTGCCTCGCAAACACTATAGTAAATTTTATTAACCCCTAATCTGCAGCCCCCCCAACGTCGCCGACACCTACCTACAATTATTAACCCCTAATCTCCCGCCCCCAACGTCGCCGCTACTATAATAAAGTTATTAACCCCTAAACCTAAGTCTAACCCTAATCCTAACACCCCCCTAACTTAAATATAATTTAAATAAAACAAAATAAAATTAATATAATTCGATAAATTAATCCTATTTAAAACTAAATACTTACCTATAAAATAAACCCTAATATAGCTACAATATAACTAATAATTACATTGTAGCTATTTTAGGATTTATATTTATTTTACAGGCAACTTTGTATTTATTTTAACTAGGTACAATAGCTATTAAATAGTTAATAACTATTTAATAGCTACCTAGTTAAAATAATTACAAAATTACCTGTAAAATAAATCCTAACCTAAGTTACAAATACACCTAAAACTACACTATCAATAAATTAATGAAATAAATTAACTACAATTATCTATAATAAAATACAATTAAAAAAAACAAACTATAGTACAAAAACAAACAATAAATTACAAAAAATAAAAAAATATTACAAGAATTTTAATCTAATTACACCTAATCTAAGCCCCCCTTTTTGCGGGGCATTGCCCCAAAGTAATCAGCTCTTTAACCTGTAATAAAAAATACAAGACCCCCCCATCATTACAACCCACCACCCACACACCCCTACTCTAAAACCCACCCGATCCCCCCTTAAATAAACCTAACACTAACCCCCTGAAGATCACCCTACCTTGAGCCGTGTTCACCCGGCCGGGCCGAATTCTTAATCCAATCCGGGCGATGTGGTCCTCCATCCGGCAGAAGTCTTCATCCAAGCGGGCCAGAAGAGGTCCTCCATCCGGCAGAAGTCTTCATCCAAGTGGGCCAGAAGAGGTCCTCCATCCGGCAGAAGTCTTCATCCATCCGCGGCTCCATCTTCAAGACCTCCGACGCAGAACATCCTCCTCGGCCGACGGACTAACGACGAATGAAGGTTCCTTTAAATGATGTCATCCAGGCTGGCGTCCCTCGAATTCCGATTGGCTGATAGGATTCTATCAGCCAATCGGAATTAGGGTAGAAAAAATCTGATTGGTTGATGCAATCAGCCAATCGGATTGAAGTTCAATCCGATTGGCTGATTGGATCAGCCAATAGAATGTGAGGTCCTATCAGCCAATCGGAATTCGAGGGACGCCATCTTGGATGATGTCATTTAAAGGAACCTTCATTCGTTGTTAGTCCGTCGGCCGAGGAGGATGTTCCGCGTCGGAGGTCTTGAAGATGGAGCCGCGGATGGATGAAGACTTCTGTCGGATGGAGGACCTCTTCTGGCCCGCTTGGATGAAGACTTCTGCTGGATGGAGGACCTCTTCTGGCCCGCTTGGATGAAGACTTCTGCCGGATGGAAGACCCCATCGCCCGGATTGGATGAAGAATTCAGCCCGGCTGGGTGAACACGGATCAAGGTAGGGTGATCTTCAGGGGGTTAGTGTTAAGTTTATTTAAGGGGGGATTGGGTGGGTTTTAGAGTAAGGGTGTGTGGGTGGTGGGTTGTAATGTTGGGGGGGTCTTGTATTTTTTATTACAGGTAAAAGAGCTGATTACTTTGGGGCAATGCCCCGCAAAAAGCCCTTTTAAGGGCTGGTAAGAGAGCTGATTACTTTTGTAATTTAGTATAGGGTAGGGAATTTTATTATCTTGGGGGGGCTTTTTTATTTTATTAGGGGGCTTAGATTAGGTGTAATTAGATTAAAATTCTTGTAATATTTTTTTATTTTTTGTAATTTAGTGTTTGTTTTTTGTACTATAGTTTAGTTTATTTAATTGACATTTATTTCAGATAATTGTAGTTAATTTATTTAATTAATTTATTGATAGTGTAGTGTTAGGTGTATTTAGGTTAGGATTTATTTTACAGGAAATTTTGTAATTATTTTAACTAGGTAGCTATTACATAGTTATTAACTATTTAATAGCTATTGTACCTAGTTAAAATAAATACAAAGTTGCCTGTAAAATAAATATAAATCCTAAAATAGCTACAATGTAATTATTAGTTATATTGTAGCTATATTAGAGTTTATTTTATAGGTAAGTACTTAGTTTTAAATAGGATTAATTTATTGAATTATATTAATTTTATTTAGTTTTATTTAAATTATATTTAAGTTAGGGGGTGTTAGGGTTAGACTTAGGTTTAGGGCTTAATAACTTTATTATAGTAGCGGCGACATTGGGGGTGGGAGATTAGGGGTTAATAATTGTAGGTAGGTGGCGGTGATGCTGGGGGGGCAGATTAGGGGTTAATAAAATTTATTATAGTGTTTGCGAGGTGGGAGTGTGGTGGTTTAGGGGTTAATACATTTATTATAGTGGCGGCGATGTCCGGTCAGCAAATTAGGGGTTAATAAGTGTAGGTAGGTGGCGGCAACGTTGGGGGGCAGATTAGGGGTTAATAAATATAATGTAGGTGTCGGTGATGTTAGGGGCCGCAGATTAGGGGTTCATAGGGATAATGTAGGTGGCGGCAATGTCCGGTCGGCAGATTAGGGGTTAAATAATTTTATTATAGTGTTTGCGATGTGGGGGGCCTCGGTTTAGGGGTTCATAGGTAGTTTATGGGTGTTAGTGTACTTTTAGCACTTTAGTTAAGAGTTTTATGTTCCAGCGTTAGCCCATAAAACTCTTAACTACTGACTTTTAAATGCGGTAGGAGTCTTGGAGGTAGAGGCTCTACTGCTCACTTTCTCCAAGACTTATAATACCAGCGTTAGCCAAATCCCATTAAAAAGATAGGATACGCAATTGACGTAAGGGGATTTGCGGTAGCCAAAAGTCGCGGAAGAAAAGTGAGCGGTAGACCCTTTCCTGCCTGACTCGTAATACCAGCGGGCATTAAAAAGCAGCGTTGGAACCTCTCAACGCTGCTTTTTAAGGCTAACGCAGAACTCGTAATCTAGCCGTTAATTAGGGACAGTTCTCACTTAATACAACAACTTACTGGTATACTATGGAAGGATAAATACAGTTGGCTGACAATAGATGTTACAGCTCTTTATTCTAATATACCCCATAATTTGGGCATTGAAGTTTTATCTAATATGTTATATAGACATACAGAATATGATAGTAATTTAGAACATTCATTACAATTACAGAATGTTTGGTCTCACATAACTATTTTGTTTACAAAGGTGAATATTATTTACAAAAGAGTGGGACGGCCATGGGGGCAAAATTTGCCCCCGCATTTGCCAATATCTACATGGGTTGGCTTGAATATTGCCTTATCTTTTCTGACAATTGTCCTTTTTATGATAATATAATACTTTATGGTAGATTTATTGACGATCTTATACTAATATGGAAGGATGATGATATAAATACTATTGACAACTTCCTTTTATATATGAATTCCAATAAATACAATCTTCATTTTTACCAGTCAATGCAATAAAACAGGAATAGATTATTTAGATATCCATCTTAATTGAGCCTAACCATCAAATAATGACATCAGTATATAGGAAACCGTTGGCAAAAAATACAAGATTGCATGCAGATTCATGTCATATTCCACATGTCCCAAAGGGCAATATTTAAGAATACGCAGAAATTGCTCTAATACTGCAATGTATTTTAAACAGGCAAAATAACTTACTGAGAGACTGATACTTAGAGGATACAATAAGACAACACTTTTACAAATGGAACAAAAAGTGTCCAAAATAGATAGGGCTACCCTTTTTAAAAAAAAAAAAAAAAAAAAGTCCCAGGACTAAAATTCAAGATGATAATATTTTGTTTATAACAAAATATAGCTTACAATATACAGAGATTTGAAATATTCTCACTAAAAATCTACCTATATTATGTTATATTATATGTTTTTGAGGATAGCTTTGATAATACTTATATATTGACATAACCATATACTGGTCTTATTATGTGACACAAATGTATACTGGCACTTTTCTCTAGCCACTCTAGCTGGTCAATATATAAATGTCATTATACATCAGTTCAGACCTATTAGGATATTAATATTTTTAGCTTTGGGATATTACAAGTTACATAGGCTCTGCTTTATACCCAAATGACCTATATTTTCTCTATTGTAATGTTATTCTTAGCCCACCTAGTGTTATATGATGCCCCATTATTAGGCCTATATCATACTATATTACATTATATTTTAATATCTACTCTCTCTTATATCTATTGATTCTTACACATATTTTTTAGATATTGTTATATCTTCCTCCAAAATTAGTGAAATTGTTCATTTAAGCTGAGCTAAGATGTACCCTGTATCAGTGACATGCGGTGAGGAAGAATCCATGAAGGGCCCCCCCACTTAAAAAAAATTGATTTTTGTACATTTAATTGTTCTCTCTTTTTTTTTTTTTTGCAACATGTAACACAAACACAGGGGAGAGAGAGACACAGGGGAGGGAGAGAGAGAGAGACCCACAGACACAGGAAAGAGAGAGAGAAACACACAGGGGAGGGAGAGAGAGAGAAACACAGGGGAGGGAGAGAGACACACAGGGGAGAGAGATAGAGACACACAGACACAGGTGAGGGAGAGGGAGACAGACACAGGGGAGGAAGAGAGAGAGAGAGACACGAGGGAGGGAGGGAGGGAGGGAGGGAGAGAGAGAGACACAGGGGGGGGGAGAGAGAGAGACACAGGTGGGGGAGAGAGACACAGGTGGGGGAGAGAGAGACACACGGGGGGAGAGAGAGACACAGGGGGGGGAGAGAGACACAGGGGAGAGAGAGACACAGGGGAGGGCGAGAGAGAGAGAGACACAGGGGGAGAGAGAGAGACACAGGTGGGGGAGAGAGAGAGACACAGGTGGGGGAGAGAGAGAGACACAGGGGAGGGAGAGAGACACAGGGGAGGGAGAGAGAGAGAGAGAGAGAGAGACACAGGAGAGAGAGACACAAGGGAGAAAGAGAGAGATACAGGGGAGAGAGAGAGAGTGTATATATATCTGGGTATATATCAATACATGGTATAATGCAATTGTGTTGTAACATATTTATGTTATTTTATGTATATATATATATATATATATATATATATATATATTATTTATATCAATATTTTCTTTCTAAAATATGTTTTCTAATATTTATTTAATTAGTTATTTATGTATTTCCTTAAGATTTTGAGATTTAGGATTTTGATTTTTCAATTATTTTTAGCTTTTATATATTTTTAGTTTATACCATTTTATTATTCTATTCTAACTTTTGAAATAATTTATCAAATTGTTATCCCTCGGATATCAATTTTGCATGTATTATGAAGTTATAAAATCAAGATATTATTACTTTTCATATGAAATAAATTGGCTCATTGTATACTAATATTGAATGTATTATGGTAATACAAATGACTGTCTTTTATCTCCCCCTATTGTTATTTTGAATCTATTGATATGTATTTTGCATGTTAAATTTCCACACTGTGTTGGTTATTAATGAGTTAACTTAGCAATAGAGGGAGTGCATGATTCTTGCATTTTTATTGGTTAAGCTCAGCTTTTAAATGTTCATACCTGTTCTGAATGATCACCTCTAATGAAGCGCAGGTACGTCTGCGCGAAACATGTCAGGTGTTTTATGTCTGCTTATGTCTCTCCTTGTGGACAAATACACCTTACCTGATTGAACAGCACACGTATCTGGATTGCAGTGTTTTCTTTTTCGTTGTTATTGGATCATTTTGGAGGTTGAAGAGTACCGCTTTTGCACTGCTAAACAACAATTCCCAGGCAGCTCTATCTTGCTGATTCTCCATTGCTTCACTCACCTTTGACTCTGCCAAGTTTACTGTCTACACTTCAAGTGGTTCAACGTTTACTCTCGGAGACGGTCACGGACCCAATCTTGGTCGGACTTGGAGGACACACCCCTAAGACGCAGGCACATTGACATCATCTAGACTAATGGCTGGTGTAGAGGATGACAGGGCCCTACCTGACAACTTCACACCGGCTTGGGATTTCGTTTTTTCATCTGACACCAATATCTACT
Source organism: Bombina bombina (assembly GCF_027579735.1). Classification (NCBI taxonomy): domain Eukaryota; kingdom Metazoa; phylum Chordata; class Amphibia; order Anura; family Bombinatoridae; genus Bombina; species Bombina bombina. Next base: position 257,816,481 of record NC_069501.1, on the reverse strand, counting down.
TGTTATTGGGTCTACCTTATATGATCGCATTGAACCTTTATAGCGATCCATAAACTGGGCAAAATTTGTTTATACACTTGGCTTGAATGCCTAAAACTAATTATTTATAGATCCATCACAAGTTCCGGATAAAAAGGACTACCTTATGTGATCGCATAAAATCTGCATAGCAATCTGGGAATTCCCCAATTGGCTTGGATTAGTTTGGGACTGTTCCACATTATTAAATATCTACCTAGTTCCTTCTAATACGGATAACAGTACTGGAGTTTTTTCATATACTAAGAACTGCCATTTAATACTTTGGGTATACTAGAGAATATTATAAAGTGTCAACTACCTTTTGTTGTTCAAAATCGTGCTATTGATAATAGTGAGAACTTATATCGGCAATAAATAAAGAAAACTAGAAAATCCCAGCTACTGTCTTGAAATATTAATATCACAAACACGAAATCTTCCTAAAAAAAGAAAAAAGTATGCCAAAAGCAAAATACACCATTTTTAAAAGCACAATAATTACAAAACATATTCTAGCATTATACAATAAAATACTTATAAAAAAAATTGTATACATAAGTACCATATACCCACAATCCCCCAGCTCCGATAGGTGTATTATTGATATTCTAGTTTCACTATTATATTGTAACAAAAGGGGTTGAGTTTCTGTTGCAAGAAAGAAAAATATATTTGCAATAGCAGTGGGCATACTAGGTAGTTAAGGTGTGCATATTATTTATATAGATAAATATATATTTATATATATATATATATAGCTATTAGATGCAGATTAAAAAGGAATTGATGAATATTTGTTTAAATACCTGTTTCATAAATTATTATAAATTAACTAAGCTAAAACAGTGCAACATCACCTTAAAGGGATACTAAACCTAAATGTTTTCTTTTATGATTTAGATTTTAAGCAACTTTCTAATTTACTTATATTATCAATTTTTCTTTGTTCTCTTGGTATCTTTATTTGAAAAAGCAACAATGAAAGCTTAGGAGCCGGTCCATTTTTGGTTCAGCACCCTGGATAGCGCTTGCTGATAAGTGGCTGCATTTAGCTACCAATAAGCAAGTGCTACCCTGGTGCTGAACCTAAGCTTTCATTTCTACTTTTCAAATAAAGATACCAAGAGAACTATCGATAATAGGAGTAAATGAGAAAGTTGCTTAAAATTGCATGCTCTATCTCACTGGTTTTCAAACCTGTCCTCAGGCCTCCCCAACAGTCCTGGTTTTCTGGATAACCTTGCATGAGAGCAGGTACAATAACCATGGTTACTAATCAGCTGATTATTTCACCTGTGCTCTAGTTCAGATATCCACAAAATGTGCAAACAGAGTTCATGCTATATATGTGTATTAGTTTGTTAATGTTTAGCAAATGTTCTTTTGTTCTGGGGGGCAGGGAAATCAGTGAAAAGGAAAAAAATGCAAAAAAAATGCTCAATTGACAAAATAAACCTGCATTATTCATTGCAACATTTTTTTTCCATTATGAAGGTACATTATTATGCAGCTTACGCTTTGTGTTTAAACTTTCAATATAGGTAGGGACAGAGGCAATACTCAGCTATTTCAAATGCCAAAATAAAGTAAAAAGGAACTATTTGTAAACAATTTAATAAACTCCAGCAGGTAAAATCGATAATTGGAAACAAATTAAAGGGGAAACAATTATGGTATACTGTCCCTTTAATCTTATAACCCATTTATAACTGGCCTCAGCAGAGGACACAAGATCAGATAACGACCTTGAAACCAAGGGTAACCTAGGTTACAGCATAGCAGCACCCATTACTTTGTAAAAACTAGATGATCAAAAACTCACTGGCATGTATAGAAATCACATATGTATAGAATCTCTCCTTCACATACAGAGTCCTGCATAGCAAGATAAACATTCTCTCAAACTGATATTTGTGTTTCTAAGCTTCTTTGAGGGACCTCGTTGTACTGATGAGACTTTTTTAAATCATCTCACCTGAGAGGAGAACTTTAGATCATCTCGCCTGAGAGGAGAACTTTAGATCATCTCGCCTGAGAGGAGAACTTTAGATCATCTCACCTGAGAGGAGAACTTTTGATCATTTCGCCTAAGAAGAGAACTTTAGATCATCTCACCTGAGAGGAGAACCTTAGATCATCTCGTCTGAGAGGAGAACGTTAGATCATCCCACCTGAGAGGAGAACTTTAGCTCATCTCACCTGAGACGAGAACTTTAGATAATCTTGCCTGAGAGGAGAACTTTAGATTATCTCGGCTGAGAGGAGAACTTTAGATCATCTCGCCTGAGAGGAGAACTTTAGATCATCTCGTCTGAGAGGAGAACTTTACATCATCTCACTTAGGAGGAGAACGTTAGATCATCCCACCTGAGAGGAGAACTTTAGATCATCTCGGCTGAGAGGAGAACTTTAGATAATCTTGCCTGAGAGGAGAACTTTAGATCATCTCGGCTGAGAGGAGAACTTTAGATCATCTCGCCTGAGAGGAGAACTTTAGATCATCTTGATCGAGAGGAGAACTTTAGATCATCTCGCCTGAGAGGAGAACTTTAGATCATCTCACCTGAGAGGAGAACTTTAGATCATCTTGCCTGAGAGGAGAACTTTAGATCATCTCACCTGAGTGGAGATCTTTAGATCATCTTGCCTGAGATGAGAACATTAGATCATCTCACCTGAGTGGAGAGCTTTAGATCATCTCACCTGAGAAGAGAACATTAGATCCTCTCACCTGAGTGGAGATCTTTAGATCATCTCGTCTGAGAAGAGAACATTAGATCATCTCACCTGAGAGGAGAACTTTAGATCATCTCACCTGAGAGGAGAACTTTAGATCATCTCACCTGAGTGGAGATCTTTAGATCATCTTGCCTGAGAAGAGAACATTACATTATCTCACCTGAGTGGAGAGCTTTAGATCATCTCGCCTGAGAAGAGAACATTAGATCATCTCGTCTGAGTGGAGAACTTTAGATCATCTCGCCTGAGAGGAGAACTTTAGATCATCTTGCCTGAGAGGAGAACTTTAGATCATCTCACCTGAGAGGAGAACTTTAGATCATCTCGTCTGAGAGGAGAACTTTAGATCATCTTACCTGAGTGGAGAGCTTTAGATCATCTCGCCTGAGAAGAGAACATTAGATCATCTCACCTGAGTGGAGAGCTTTAGATCATCTTGCCTGAGAAGAGAACATTAGATCATCTCGCCTGAGTGGAGAGCGTTAGATCATCTCGCCTGAGAGGAGAGCTTTAGATCATCTCGTCTGAGAGGAGAACTTTAGATCATCTCGCCTGAGAGAAGAACTTTAGATCATCTCGCCTGAGAAGAAAACTTTAGATCATCTCACCTGAGAGGAGAATCTTAGATCATCTCGTCTGAGAGGAGAACTTTACATCAACTCACTTTTGAGGAGAACGTTAGATCATCCCACCTGAGAGGAGAACTTTAGATCATCTCACCTGAGAGAAGAACTTTAGATCATCTCACCTGAGACGAGAACTTTAGATAATCTTGCCTGAGAGGAGAACTTTAGATCATCTCGGCTGAGAGTAGAACTTTAGATCATCTCACCTGAGAGGAGAACATTAGATCATCTCGCCTGAGAGGAGAACTTTAGATCATCTCACCTGAGTGGAGATCTTTAGATCATCTCGCCTGATAAGAGAACATTAGATCATCTCACTTCAGTGGAGAGCTTTAGATCATCTCACCTGAGAAGAGAACATTAGATCATCTCGTCTGAGTGGAGAACTTTAGATCATCTCGCCTGAGAGGAGAACTTTAGATCATCTCACCTGAGAGGAGAACTTTAGATCATCTCACCTGAGAGGAGAACTTTAGATCATCTCACCTGAGTGGAGAGCTTTAGATCATCTCGCCTGAGAGGAGAACTTTAGATCATCTCACCTGAGTGGAGAGCTTTAGATCATCTTGCCTGAGAAGAGAACATTAGATCATCTCACCTGAGTGGAGAGCTTTAGATCATCTCGCCTGAGAGGAGAGCTTTAGATCATCTCGCCTGAGAGGAGAACTTTAGATCATCTCGCCTGAGAGAAGAACTTTAGATCATCTCGTCAGAGGAGAACTATAGATCATCTTGCCTAAGAGGAGAACTTTAGATCATCTCGCCTAAGAGGAGAACTTTAGATCATCTCGTCTGAGAGGAGAACTTCAGATCATCTCACTTGAAAGGAGAACTTTAGATCATCTCACCTGAGAGGAGAACTTAAGATCATCTCACTTGACAGGAGAGCTTTAGATCATCTCGCCTGAGAAGAGAACTTTAGATCATCAGGCCCTAAAACTTTACACTTATTTCTTCAATATTCTAACAACTAATATAACTTTTAAAAAAATGTATTTGCATATTAATCTAAGGCTAATATTTGCTTTGAATACATCATTCTATCTAGAGTTTATTTTCTGTTTAATGTCCATTTAAAGCTTTGACACTTTCATAAGCTTTCACTTAGACATGTGCAAAAATTCAGAATTCGTGATCTGTTAGTGAAATGCATAAAACATGGTTGCTGTTGGTAACATTCTGTTTGTTCAAGCACAGGATATATTTGAAAAAAGTTATGGACACAGATTTCTGTATTTCCACAGGCATTTGTGTGTTGCACTGTTTTTCTAATAAATTCTGTTCCTGCAACATTTAAAGTGCTCTCATATATAACAATAACAACAGTCATATATTTTGCAGTGCACTCCTATTTAAAAAGAACTACTATTTTTGTTGTTGAGAGTTTAGTTTCTGCAACATTTAAAGGGACATAATCTGCAGTGTACATAGTAAGCTTCTGTTTACTATTGCACCCAAATTTCAGTTACTTAGTGTGTAAATAAAAAGCTGCATTACCATTTTTTTTAGCTGAGGTCAATACTACATGCTTACATGGGTATTGATTGGTGGGTGCGCTCGATGCACTAGCTTACTTGTCAATCAAACTTATGCAAAACAGCAGCAAAATATATTCTCAGATTAGCACCTAGTGTGATTTATAGGTGTCAGGCCAGTGTTACAAAAATGGGATACAACATTTAAAGTACTTATCAACAATATTTTGATGTCCCTTTCACCCCTTAACCGAATGTGATGTATATATATATATATATATATATATATATATATATATATACATCATGCAGTACGTAGCTCATCATACAGCAGAACACAGAGTTTCCCAAACTGTGCTCCACGACTCCCTGATGCGCTGTGACTGGCCTACAGGGGTGCCACAAAATATTAATCTTTCGCAACCGTAAAAGTGGTCATAAATAATGCGCCACTGACAAGACCACTGATGAGACCGTATTGTTTCGAGAATAGACGTGAATGTACTCACCCAGATGCGACATGTGTACGATGCACAATGTTATCACATGAATATATGACTTAATCTGTGAGTACATAGTTAGTTATCATACGCTTAAAAATGGACATGTTTTTAATTTATTAAGCACACTAGGACTGAAAATGAAGAGGATGCACCACAAACTAGTGGCGGCTCTGTGAAGAAACGTAAATATCGTAAATATGATGACAATTATATGGATTTTGGCTTTACATCAACAAATGTCAATGGTGAAGAAAGTGTTTGAAGATTTTGTCTCCAGAATACATGATTCCAAGTAAGCTAAAACGCCATTTAGAAACCAATCATTCAAACATGTTTGGCAAATCTCGTGACTTCTTTACCAGAAAGGTAAAAATTAAAACAACAACAAGGTTCTTTTTCTCATCATTTGTCAATACCAAACAATGCTCTGCTAGCCTCATATAAGGTCATTTGCATTTAAAACTAATTGCACCAAGCCACCAACTGCACACTGCAACTGTCAGGTATGTAATATAGATTATAGAACTATGGTTTGACTTAGGGTGTCTTGAAAAAAATCTTGAAACATTAAAAGTGCTGTGAACCGCTAAAGTTTGGGAACCACTGGCATAACGTATATATGATACAGCTGCAGGAAGTTTCCGAGAGCTGGTCTTCATAAGCTGCAGGCATCTGTCTGCATATGGAAACAGACCACAATCGGTGCTCCGATTCCATATGAAGGCAGATGCCAGATCGTTACAGACAATGACATACACAGTGTAACGATCATCTGCTGAGGTCCGCAGGAGGTGTGGGAGGGAAAGCAGGAGAAAGGTGGGTGGCCCAGCAATGGAGGAGGAAGAAGAGGGAGGGAGGGGGGTGGGATGGGCCCTATACTGCAGAAAAAAATGAAGGGAGAGGATTGCACAAATAGTATGTAAATAATTTCAGTGAGAATCTCAAAGTTTGGGGAAAAGCTAACGTGTTTTTTTTTTATATTATTGCATTTGGCGGTGAAATGGTGGCATGAAATATACCAAAAAGGGCTTAGAGCTGGATGGATGAAGACCACCGGGATGAAGATAGAAGATGCCACCGGGATGCAGATAGAAGATCCCGCCTGGATGCAGATAAAAGATGCCGCCTGGATGGATGAAGACCTCGCCGTCTGGATGAAGACTTCTCTCCTCCTGTCTGTCCAGACTTCAAAACTAACTCGTCGGGGGTTAGTGTTTTTTAGATTAGGATTTTGGCTTTTCTTAAAAGAGGTAAATGCCCTTTTCAGGGCAAGAAAAAGAGCTGAATGCCCTTTTAAGGGCAATGCCCATACAAATGCCCTTTTCAGGGCAATGCGTAGCTTAGGTTTTTGTTAGAGTTAGGTTTTTTATTTTGGGGGTTTGGTTGGGTGGTGGGTTTTACTGTTGGGTGGTCTTTGTAATTTTTGTCAGGTAAAAGAGCTGATTTCTTTAGGGCAATGCCCTACAAAAGGCCCTTTTAAGGGCTATTGGTAGTTAATTGTAAGCTAGGGTTTTTTTATTTTGGGGGGGGGCTTTTTTATAGGGTTTATAGATTAGGTGTAATTTTTTTTTTTTGATAATTTCATCTGTTATTTTTTGTCATTTAGTGTTTGTTATTTTTTGTCATTTAGTATTTTTTTATTTTTTGTAATTTAGTATTTTTATTTTTTTTAATTGTAGATTTACATTTTTGCAGTAGTCTTAGTTTTTTTCAATGTGTAATTTAATTTATTTAATTGATAGTTTTTTTAATTTTAGTATAATAGTATTGCTAGTTTAAGTTATAGTTTAAACTTAGGTTTTTTTAATTTCCCAGGTAAGTTTTTATTTATTTTAAGATAGGGATCTTGTAAATTTTATTTAAAGTTAGAGGGTTGTTAGGTTTAGGGGTTAATAGTTTAATTTAGTGTTTTGCGACGTGGGGGGCTGGCGGTTTAGGGATTAATAGGTTTATTTAGTGACAGTAATGTGGGAGGCCAGAGGTTTAGGGGTTAATAACTTTATTTAGTGGCGGCGATGTCGGGGAACGGTGAAATAGGGGTTAATATCTTTATTATAGTGTGGGCGATGTTGGGGTGCGGGGGAAAGGGGTTAATAACTTTATTATAATGGCGAGGATATCGGGAGTGGTAGATTAGGGGTTAATACATTTATTTAGGTGGCAGTGATGTCAGGAGTGGCAGATTAGGGGTTAATAACTTTATGTAGGGGTCGGCGATGTCGAGCGGCAGATTAGGGGTTTTAGACGTGGGGTTTATGTTAGTGTGTTAGGTTTCAACGTAACTTTTTTCCCCCATAGACATCAATGTCTATGGGGAAAGCATACACGAGCACGTCAAAGCAGTGCTTGGATTTTGTGCAGTATGGAGCTTATCGTCACCATATCGCACACACAGGGCGGCTTTTCAAAAACTCGTAATGGCAGCGATATGGAGGGTTAAATAACGCAACTTTTTTTGTGTTTGTTTCATACCCTCTATAGCGCAAAACGTGTAATCTAGGTGATACACACTAAACTAACATATAAAAATGACTTCATGACCATGTGTGCATTATGGCATAACCATACCACGCCTGTGCCCAGACTTTTGAAAGTCTTCAAGTGGTTCTGTGGATTGTGGTTCTGTGGATTGCTCTTTGGTCACTGCTGGGCTTCCTACAGATATCATTAGTTTTTTTCTTTCAAATTTTGGAGTAGCTCTACAAACTGCTCCACAACACTTTATCTGAAGATTCCCCCTGGTCTCTGATACACCTCTCAAATGAATTTCTTCAGGCCAAGGTCACTCTGGAAGGTGACGTAAAAGAGATAATGTATGACGGGACTCTTCTCCCCAAGTTAAACTTTCCAACAAAGCATAAGGAGGCATAAGAGGCCCCACATTAAAATCACTAGAAAGATTTTAAAAGGGGAGAAGTTTATTTTTACTCTTTTCTACTGGATAGGGGAGACGTGAATCACTGAGTGCAGCTGGCTGTAAAGAAAGTAACCACAGACTTAGATTTGTCTAGCTAAAATTCCCTGCTCTGTGTGCAGCTGGTATAAATCATTTGATCACTACTATATAGGTATATGGCTGAGAGGGTTTAATTTCTAATCTATATGTGTCTGACAGGAAGGAATAATCATTAATCAATATGTGTCTGGTTGCTAGTTGTTATCACTTATCTATATGACGTTGACAGGAACAGGTAAATAACTAATCTATATGTTTGGCTGGAAGGAATTATACTGATTTAGATTTCTTTCTCTGGAGTAAAATATAATTATTGTATATATGTCTGGTAGATATATGTATCGTACTCAAAAACTGCCAATCCGTGAACTGTATATGGCTGGCTGATAGATGGTTAATCAAAAACATTGGCAAAAATAATGTAAAATAGGGAAAAAATATGAGGAGGCAGCACAAAACCACAAAATATTCTGCTCTTAATATCATATTGTTGATGAAAACCTGGGGGAGTTCAGATACTTATTTCAAAGATTCTTAATCCTTTATCCTTACTGGTAAGTAGAGAGGCTTGTTCAGCACTTGAAATCTGAACATTTGATCAAGGCTAGACAAGCCTGCGTCATCTTTGTTTTTAATATTAGATGGATTTAGTGCAAACAACAAAATATTTTTAAAAAAATATGAGTGTAAAATGTGAGGAAAGCATGACTTTACATTAATTGTCTTTACTTTACATTGTGAGTGACTGCACATGAAGTAGAAGATGGTACATTACCAATGGGGTAATTTCACATCCACACTTAAAGAGACATGAAACCCAAAATTTTTCTTTCATGATTCAGATAGAGTATACAATTTTAAACAACTTTCCAATTTACTTCTATTATTTAATTTGCTTCATTATCTTGTTATTCTTTGCTAAAAGGTGTATCTATTAAAGCTTAGGAGCAGCAGAGAATGTAGGTTCTAGCTGCTGATTGGTCGCTGCATATATATATATATATATATATATATATACCGATTGTCATTGGCTCATCCATGTGTTTAGTTAGAAACCAGTAGTGCATTGCTGCTCCTTCAACAAATGATACCAAGAGAATAAAACAAATTAAATAATAGAAGTAAATTAGAAAGTTGTTTAAAATTGTACTCTCTATCTGAATCATGAAAGAAATGTTTTGGGTTTAACCCCTTAATGACAACTGACGTACCAGGTACGTCATGCATTAACAAGCAGTTAAAGACAATAGACGTACCTGGTACGTCAGTTGTCTAACAGAGTGCTGGAAGCGATTGCGATCGCTTCCAGCAGCTCTGAGGGTATTGCAGTGATGCCTCGATATGGAGGCATCCTGCAATACCCCTTTACAAGCCTCCGATGCAGAGAGAGCCACTCTCTGCACCGGAACGTCGTTGGTGGGTGGGAGCAAGGCAGGGAGGCGGGTGGGCGGCCTGCCAAGGGCCTGTGATGTGGAGGGAGGCCGGATCGGAGGCGGCAGTGTCCGGGGGCGCGCATGGACGCATGCACGTGCACGGGGGGAGGAGGGCGGGCGCGTGCACGGGGCGGGAGCGGGTGGGAACTACTACGCTACAGAAAAATGTTATACAATATTAGGAGAAAAGGGGGGTGTTTTTTTATTTCAAAAAGAATCGAATGGTTCTGGGAGGGGGAAGCTACACTACAGAAAATGGAAAAATAAAGCCGAAAAAATAATAAAAGCAAATGTTTTTTTACTAAATGGTACTGGCAGACAGCTGCCAGTACCCAAGATGGCGCCCATTAAGCTAGAGGGGGAGGGTTAGAGAACTGTTTTATGGGGGATCCGTGAGGTTGGGGGCTAAGGGGGGATTCTATACAGCAGCATATGTAAATATGCTATATAAAATTTTAAAAAAAACCAAATATACCTTTTATTTTAGTACTGGCAGACTTTCTGCCAGTACTTAAGATGGCGGGAACAATTGTGGGGTCGGGGAGGGAAGAGAGCTTTTTGGGAGGGATCAGGGGGTATGACGTTTCAGGTGGGAGGCTGATCTCTACACTAAAGCTAAAATTAACCCTGCACGCTTCCTACAAGCTACCTAATTAACCCCTTTACTGCTAGCCATAATACACGTGTGATGCGCAGCGGAATTTAGCGGCCTTCTAATTACCACAAAGCAACGCCAAAGCCATATATGTCTGCTATTTCTGAACAAAGGGGATCCCAGAGAAGCATTTATAACCATTTGTGCCATAATTGCACAAGCTGTAAATAATTTCAGTAAGAAACCAAAAATTGTGAAAAATTTAAAGTTTTTTTTTATTTGAACGTATTTGGCGGTGAAATGGTGGCATGAAATATACCAAAATGTGCCTAGATCAATACTTTAGGTTGTTTACTACACTACACTAAAGCTAAAATTACCCCAAAAAGCTCCCTACATGCTCCCTAATTAACCCCTTCACTGCTGGGCATAATACACGTATGTGCGCAGTGGCATTTAGCGGCCTTCTAATTACCAAAAAGCAACGCCAAAGCCATATATGTCTGCTATTTCTGAACAAAGGGGATGCCAGCGAAGCATTTACAAACATTTATGCCATAATTGCACAAGCTGTTTGTAAACAATTTCAGTGAGAAACCGAAAGTTTGTGAAAAAATTTGTGAAAAAGTGAACGATTTTTTGTATTTGATCGCATTTTGCGGTGAAATGGTGGCATGAAATATACCAAAATGGGCCTAGATCAATACTTTGGGATGTCTTCTAAAAAAAAATATATACATGTCAAGGGATATTCAGAGATTCCTGAAAGATATCAGTGTTCTAATGTAACTAGCGCTAATTTTGAAAAAAAGTGGTTTGGAAATAGCAAAGTGCTACTTGTATTTATGGCCCTATAACTTGCAAAAAAAGCAAAGAACATGTAAACATTGGGTATTTCTAAACTCAGGACAAAATTTAGAAACTATTTAGCATGGGTGTTTTTTGGTGGTTGCAGATGTGTAACAGATTTTGGGGCTAAAAGTTAGAAAAAGTGTTTTTTTCCATTTTTTTCTCATACTTTATAAAAAAATTTATAGTAAATTATAAGATATGATGAAAATAATGGTATCTTTAGAAAGTCCATTTAATGGCGGGAAAAACGGTATATAATATGTGTGGGTACAGTAAATGAGTAAAAGGAAAATTACAGCTAAACACAAACACTGCAGAAATGTAAAAATAGCCATTGTCATTAAGGGTAAGAAAATTGAAAAATGGTCCGGTCATTAAGGGGTTAAAGAAGGGTGAAACACACTTTGAACTAAAAGCCCTTCTCCTCTCCTGTTGCAGTTTGTCATGCATCAACAGCTGATGGAAAGCAGGGGGAGAACAGTGGTGATTTAACCCTATGGATGTGGCATTTTATTATCTATTTTTTATAAAGTACCAATATTTAGGCAGCACCATACAGGGGTACATAACATACATGATATAGACAATGTTCATATTAATACAAAACAAAAATGGAGGATTGTCTTGATATTGAGCACAATCAGTAGTAGATGCATTTTTATATGTAGATGAGGGATGAGTAAAGGCAGGGGGGTGTCCTCTGTCAATTATGGGAGAATGGGTCAGGGCAAGTGCCATAAAATAAAGAAATAAGAATACACCCTGAAAAATGTTTCTCTGTCGATGGGAAGGCATCCCCAGAAAGAAATCTTGTGGAGCGGCCTATAGTTATAGCCTATTTATGATACTGTTGGATCTCTGTTAGGAAATTAGAAAAGAGAACTAAGAGGCCCAATACAGACCAATCAGAATGACTGAATAAATAAATAATTAATTTATTAATACATGCAACCTGCAAATCATTTGATTTTGACCCATAGAGGAAGAATGGTACGTAAGCAAAACCTGAGGTTAGAAGGCAACAGATGTGCAAATTATGTGATAACATCAACTCACACAGAGAATCTGAAACAGTTCAGTACCTGGCACAACCCTTGCGATCTATGGACATGAAGAATGATTACCGCAACTTCAGAGCTCTGGTTAACTGTTTTGCAAAACATAAAAGTTGCACAAAAACTTGCAAAAAAATACATTACAAAGTATAGTTACATTCATAATAACACCATCTGATAAAAATATTAAAAAACAAAATTGCACACAAAAGTTATAAAGGCTCAAAGATATGAAGAAGTGTTAGAAGAAAAAAAGCAGACAAAGTTCTTTAACATAGACATACATATACATGTCTAAATATGTATATGTATGTATGCATGTATATATATGTATATATATATATATATATATATATATAGAGAGAGAGAGAGAGAGAGAGAGAGAGAGAGAGAGAGAGAGAATAAAGTAGAAATTAATTGAAATATTACATGCTCTGTCTGAATCACAAAGCTTTAATTTAAATGTATTCTATCCCTTTAAGCAATCAGTATGGCTAAATTATACTACTAGAATTTGATGTGCTTGTTTTGGAGTGGACTGGAGTGAGATGAGCTATGCAAACCGTACATGTGCATGGCTATGCTGCAAACTTTGCCAAGGCAATATTATTTTTTACTATATTAATTCAAACAAATCCCTTGCATGCTGATATACAAATGAAAGGGTAATCTTTGTTAATGAATTTAACACTTTTTTTATTGAAAAAATATGTCAGGATTTACAGTTTTTGAATTATAAAACGATATATCAAGAACAGCATTTATATTTCACTTATATATCTCTCACAATAGTGGAAGATACAAAATAAATTAATCAACAACAATAAGCAAAAGGTCAAACATAAGAAACAGGAAAACAAAAGGCGCAAAAAAATGCGTCAATATCTAGTTATTTCCCATAATAAATGTAATCAATTTTTATCAAGATCTTTACAAAGCAGGACTGATCCAACCATCTAACAAATGGTTTCTATTTTTCTTTAAACATTTTATTATTTCCTACTTTATTATAATAAAGATCAGATCTCTCTAGAATTAATTGATGGGTCAAATTATATTTAAGGTGTTTTATAGTAGGTGCTTTCTTATCTATCCATAACTTGAAAATGCTTTTTCTTGCCAATATTATTGTAGTAATGATTAGGTTATTTAGGTTTGTTCAAAAAGAAGAAGGGAAGAAAAACTTTCGCTCTGTAGATAAAACAGACTTTTATTTCATTCTTTAAAAATGGGACAGTAAGACACCCATAAAATTAGGAAGGAAAAGCACAGCACATCGGCTTACGCGTTTCGGCAAACTGCTGTAGTCATAGCCTAGTGTGTGTTATTCCATTAGCTTAAAAACCTTTAAAATCATGCTAATTGGTTATAGGAAAGCTCTAACCCCTCCCCCTCTCCTTGCACCTGTGTGGCAAGTTAATGGATGGACAATACTTAACATATTCAAAAGTTCAAAGAAATATGCAAGAGAATATACATACATTAAAATATGGAACAATTTATCATGTAACAATATTATTATTATTGACCCTTCAAAAACATGCAGAAACTGTACTAATCTAAGATACATTAGATATGTGCAAAACTTTTTTTTAGAAATATGTAAGATATTTGACATTCCATCATGCTAGAAAAAATCTTATTTTTCTTAATCTTTCACTGCAACGTACAGACAGCTCAATGCTGATGACTATGAACTAAAGATATCATATGTGTACTTACAGACTGTATAATACATATTAAAGCCAGGAAGTATATAACTAATTGGATGAGGTATTGATCTTGTTAGTCACAATAATAAAATTCCCACATAACATACAATGCCATGTCACTAGTGCACACATTATACTACTATCCCCATATTAAAAGAGGTTAAAGGAACATTGCTTAAATAAACAACAATGTATGGCTCTCATTTCTTGATATTCCTAGATTGGTACACAGCTCTATTAATTTAAGATTAATATTTAAATGAAAGATAATGTTTCTCTCTGATATTACTCAAACTTATGAGTTTAGTTACTCCCAATAGTTAATTTAATCATATCTCGAATGTAAACCCTCTGGGTATCTAGTTCTCAGTTTGAACATCCAAAAAATCTCCCTTTTGGCCAGAAGCTTATCTATGTCTCCACCCCTTTTAGGTACTTTAACCTGTTCAATAGCACACTACTTGAGAGTATGAATTTTTCAATTGTGATTTCCTACAAAGTGGCATACTAGAGGGATGGAAGATTTGCTGCGTGTTATGGTAGAGATGTAAAACAAGGATACCCGAGGAGGTGTCCAACAATGGGGGCGCACCGTATAAAGATTAATTTATATGATTGATATAAATAACAATAGATGGAAATAAATATTAATAAATGACAAATAGTTATGTTGAACAATGATATATATGTTCCAATGTGATATAAAAGGGTACTTAAGTTAATGATGATGTAGAGTCCAAGGGACCCATTTATCAAGCTCCGAATGGAGAATGAGTCTTCAGACTCGCCAGAAACACCAGTTATGAAGCAGCGGTCTAAAGACCGCTGGTCCATAACCCTATCCACCCTATCCACCTGCTCTGATGAGGCGGACAGGAATCGCTGGAAATCAACCCAATCAAGTACGATCGGGTTGATTGACACCTCCCTGCTGGCGGCCGCGAGTCAGCAGGGGGCGGAGTTGCACCAGCAGCTCTTGTCAGCTGCTGGTGCAATGTTAAATGCGGAGAGCGTATTGCTCTCCACATTCAGCGAGGTCTTGCGGACCTGATCCGCACTGTCGGATCAGGTCTGCAAGACCTTTAATAAATAGGCCTCCAAAAGTCTAAAGGCAGAATATCCAATGCTCCAATTATCAGCTGGTGTTCGCAGTATAATGTGACTTTAGTGAGTAATTCCTCAGTGGAAGTAACAAAAGGCTGCTCCGCTCACAATTCCAGTGTGTGGAATTATCTAAAAGACTAAAGAAAAAAGAAGAGGGTGCCTCATAGTGTATTACGAACAGTTAGATTGTTTAGCACACAGAAGGTAATATGCTCACCAGAACATGTTGCACCGTACTGTGACCGATGCTTTAACGCAGGCTAGCACTTAATACTGCAGCTAGTACACTGTCAGCTGTTCCTTAGCTGGGGGTTGCTGTTATTGCTGGAATTATCTCTTGTTAGGTACTCGTCCAAAACGGAATTTCTTGCTGATTAGAAAGAAGATCAGCTGAAGCTGGGTCAGCATATAAAAGGCAACTTCCAAAATGTTATTAAAACAAACACTTTAATATCTTTTTACTGCAATGCGTTTCTTGACCGCTCAGTGGTCGTTTCCTCAGGCAAATGCAAAAAACTGAAAAAGTCTTAGCATCCAAGAAACCCTGTTCCATCCCGTTGTCCAAAATCTGACACAAGTCTCTTCTGTATTTGCTAGTGGGGTCTCTTGGCAATACCATATAATTATCTGGTTTGCTAAGTTGTCTCTGGGCTTCATCAATATAGGTAGATTTGTCAAGAACCACCACAGTACCTCCATTATCCACATTTTTTATAATAATGTCAGGATCATCCTGCAAATCCTTCAGAGCTACCTTTTCCTTTATACTTAGATTTTGTTCAGTAGAGCCTACTGTTGCTTTTAGGTCAATAAGATCTTTCTCTATTCTATTGAAGAATGTCTCAATTATCCCTCCCCTACTATGTCTGTAAATAAAATTGTATTTGGGTTTAAGGGAAGTACCTTTATTTATGTTACCTTCCTTAGTCATCAAACTGTAATTCTTGCAATGATATAACATCACACTTGTCTTGAAAAGTTAGTTTGTTGCATTCAATATCAGTAGGATGCATCCTATCCTCTTCTTGTATTTGTTCAATGTTTTCCTGACCACAATAGTGTTTCCTTAATGTTACATTTCTTATTAGGCGATTTACATCTATTATGGTCTGGAAGACATTGAAATCAGTGGTAGGAGCAAAGGAGAGGCCATACCCCAATACCTTAAATTGTTTATGTGTCAGTATTTTATTAGATAGATTTATAACATTTCCTACTTGTATTTGCTCTGAGTTTGTGGCCCTATCAATTGATACCTGTCCTGTGGTTTGTTTGTCTCTATGGGAACTGACATTAATCCTGGATCTAAGGGAAAAACCTGATCCAAGTCTGTGACTTCTGATCTCTGAGCAATCTTACTAGTTGTAGGTGTGCTCCCAACCTATCAGGACTGGGTTTAGTCACACACCCCCGGTGACGTCACTAACGGATCAGACGGGGAACAGCCGGATAACAGAATGCATCAGAGACTCGTATCACTGGCGGCTCTAGAGGACGAGTGATCACACAGATGGTGCATAAGCATTACAGTGCCTGGCTGCATACAAGGGAGTCTGTCACCAAAGTTATCCGACTCACTATAGGTATGTGCCTGTGAATTAAGGCATAAGATTTGTTTTTGAACAAGTAGTTAGCGTGGACAGTATGTCCCAGAGCAAGTTCTCTGTCGCCGCATCAGCTGAGGCTGTCTCTAAAGGGTAGTGAGACCCAAGGCGAACGCCTCTATTTGCATACTTATAAAGTGGAAAATATACTGAATGTGAAACAAAGGGGTTAATTGTGTGTACTATGGAAATATACGCCCATTTCCTGTGGACTTTATAAAAGATGAGACTGTGTTTATTGGGTCCTATATAGTATCAACCACATGTTACTAGAACTCTGTATCTTATTTATGTTTGTTCCATAATCCAATGTATCTAGAAAGACTATACTTAAACAGTCTAGAACAATCTTTGTATTACAAAGTTTGGATAAGAAGTATAAAGTCTTAGTCCAAAATTGGTAAATCATAGGGCAGGCCCAGATAAAATGAAGAAAATATGGATATATTATTGAACATTTAGGACATCTTGTCTCCATTTGGCGACTCTTCTAGGTAGAAGATAATCTTCAACAGCAAATGAAAAACCAGCAAACTTCAAAGCACTGAAATAAACAATGTTCTTTATTGGAGATAAGTAAAAAACAGCATAAAAGCAAGTAGCTCTTGCAACCTATAAAAAAAATCCCAGTCCTACGCATTTCAGCAGCCCTCTGCCTTAATCATGGACTTAACTAAAGTTACAATGAAACATCCTTAAATACACCTGAGTCCTCAGGTGTAAGAAAAACATACACCTAGATTTAGAGTTTTGCGGCCAAAGGGGTGCGTTAGCTACGCATGTTTATTTTCTAGTGCTGCTTCTAAACAGCGCTGGTATTTAGAGTTCTCTGAAGGGCTGCGTTAGGCTCCAATAAGGGAGCGTACAGGCATATTTACCGCTACTTCAACTCTCAATACCAGCGTTGCTTACGGTAGCAGCTAGCTGGAAAAACGTGCTCGTGTACGATTCCCCCATAGGAATCCAAGATGGTGTCCCTCGAATTACGATTGGCTGATAGGATTCTATCAGCCAATAGGAATTAAGGTAGGAAAAATCTGATTGGCTGATTGAATCAGCCAATCAGATTCAAGTTCAATCGAATTGGCTGATCCAATCAGCCAATCAGATTGAGCTTGCATTCTATTGGCTGATCGGAACAAAGATCAGCCAATAGAGCTGATTTCTTTGGGGCATGCCCCGCAAAAAGCCCTTTTAAGGGCTGGTAAGGTAATAGAGCTGTTAACGTTTTAAATTTAGATTAGGGTAGGGAAATGTTTTTATTTTGGGGGGCTTTGTTATTTTATTAGGGGGTTTAGAGTAGGTGTAATTAGCTTAAAATTCTTGTAAACTTTTTTTATTTTTTGTTAGTGTTTGTTTGTTTTTGTAATTTAGTTTAGTTTATTTAATTGTATGTAATTGTAGTTAATTTATTTAATTAATTTATTGATAGTGTAGTGTTAGGTTTAATTGTAACTGTAGGATTTATTTTACAGGTAATTTTGTAATTATTTTAAATAGGTAGCTATTAAATAGTTAATAACTATTTACTAGCTATTGCACCTAGTTAAAATAAATACAAAGTTGCCTGTAAAATAAATATAAATCCTAAAATAGCTACAATATAATTATTCGTTATATTGTAGCTATATTAGTGTTTATTTTACAGGTAAGTATTTAGTTTTAAATAGGAATACTTTATTTAATAATATTTAATTTATTTTGTTAGAATAAAATTATATTTAACTTAGGGGGTGTTAGGGTTAGACTTAGCTTTAGGGGTTAATACATTTATTATAGTAGCGGCGAGGTCCGGTCCGCAGATTAGGGGTTAATACTTGAAGTTAGGTGGCGGCGATGTTAGGGAAGGCAGATTAGGGGTTAATACTATTTATTATAGGGGTTGTGAGGCGGGAGTGCGGCGGTTTAGGGGTTAATACATTTATAAGAGTGGCGGCGAGGTCCGGTCGGCAGATTAGGGGTTAATAAGTGTAGTTAGGTAGCGGCGACGTTGGGGGGGGCAGAGTAGGGGTTAATAAATATTATGTAGGTGTCGGCGATGTTAGGGGCAGCAGATTAGGGGTACATAGGTATAATGTAGGTGGCGGCGATGTGCGGTCGGCAGATTAGGGGTTAAATTTTTTTATTATAGTGGTGGCGATGTGGGGGGGGCTCGGTTTAGGGGTTCATAGGTAGTTTATGGGTGTTAGTGTACTTTAGAGCACAGTAGTTAAGAGCTCTATGAACCGGCGTTAGCCCAGAAAGCTCTTAACTACTAACTTTTTTCTGCGGCTGGAGTCTTGTCGGTAGAGCGTCTAATGCTCACTTCAGCCAAGACTCTAAATACTGGTGTTAGGAAGATCCCATTGAAAAGATAGGATACGCAATTGGCGTAAGGGGATCTGCGTTATGGAAAAGTTGCGGCTTGGAAGTGAGCGTTAGACCCTTTCCTGGCTGACTCTAAATACCAGCGGGTGGTAATAAGCAGCGTTAGGAGCCCTTAACGCTGCTTTTGACGGCTACCGCAGAACTCTAAATCTAGGCGATAGGTTGCATATTTAAAGGGACATGACCAGATAGCAAATATGAGATCACAAACACATGGATATAATAGCATAATTGAGGGTTAACACGAAATCTATGGTATTTTAAAGTTATCATGCAGTTCTCATGTAAATTATAATGCAATCGATAACAAGGTAAAGATAAATCAATGCATATTGACAAGTTGAATGATTAGGTACCTAAATGAATGGTACATAGAATGTAATGTACAAATTAATTAGTGAATATATAAGAGCATATAAAATAAAAAGATATATTGATCTAGAGAAAACATACAGGGTCCCCAACTTGTATATAAAGAGGAGTCCTCATAGAGCTATTAAAATAAGCTATCACTAACAATCATAGGGCTTTACACTATTATTGGCCGAAAGAGATATGAGAGGAAACAACCATAGAATTGTACAATTCGATAGTGGGAATAAAGCGACCCGAATAAACACATAATAGATATACAAAACAGAGAAATATGTAATAGACTATATTGTCATCAAAAGAATAAATTTTACTAACCACTATTAAGTGATGAAAAATAAGAAATGGGGAGATGTATCAATATAAAACCATCATCAAATTATAAACAGTGAATATGACCTACAAGTATCAATCAGTTTGGGTGGCACCAAAGATTAATGATGTCGCCATCTATATTGAAGCCCTTGGATCTTCTAGTCTGCATTTTGAAGATCCAAAAAGCTTCTTTGCATAACAATTTGGCCGATCTGTCGCCTCCATGAATGAAGGGACTGATGTGATCAATCATCTGCTATTTGAAAGTTGCAACTGCTTTGTCATGAAGCTGTATAAAATGTCTAGCCAGATCAGAGCATTCAATGCCATTCTCAATATTTTTTAGATGCTCTCTAATCCTATTTCTGCACTCCATCTTGCTTTTTGCATAGTGTGCAATCCACCAGGTATATCACAAATGTAGAGCGACAGTTGGTATAGGAGTCAAGGTCATACACCTTCTGAGTAACGTATGACTGAAAATTCTGTGAGATCCTAGTGAATCCACAGGATATACAGTTACTGAAGTGACATTTGTAATGACCCTTGACTTCCAACCAGCTGCTCCTATTTGAGGAAGATTGGCGTAGCAACCTAGGGGACAGTGTATTACCCAGTGTACACCATTTTCTTGATACAAAATTGCAGCCTTGCGATACAAAGTCTTTAAGGCAGTCCTCCGCTGTGAGGATTGGAAGATGCTTCTTCACAATATCACAAATGGTGTCAAATTGTGCACTATAAGTGGTTATAAAAGTGGGTTTGGATGTGTCAAAGTTCATTTTCCTTCTTATCTTAGAACTTTGTTCAGCAAGTAGCTGTTTTCTATCCATACGGCTGACCTCTAAGAGTGCGCGATTAACCACCCTCTTTTTGTAGCCTCTATTTAGTAAATTTTCCAACAGAATTAAGCTCTCTTTCTCAAAGTCCTGTTCATCCATGCAAATCCTTTTTACACAGATGAACTGGCCTTTCGCTACACCAAACCCTGTATGTTTTGGGTGGTTACTGCGGCCATGAAGGATGGCGTTGGTGGCAATAGGTTTACGATATAGGGTGGTTTTGACGCAATGGGTGTCAATATCCCCTATTAAAAGAAGATCCAAATATGGCATTGAGAGTGGATCCCATGCATATGTGAACTGAAGATTTATGTTGTTATTGTTCAAATATTGGACAAAGTCCATCATTTTCTGATGGCCTCCTGTCCAAATGAACAGGAGGTCGTCAATGTATCTCTTATAAATCTGTATATCAGATTTATATGGGTTTCTATCCCCAAAGACGTGGCACACCTCCCACCAACCCATAAAGAGGTTGGCGTAGGCAGGGGCAAAGAAGATAATCTTGATTCTAAATTGAGATTCTCTATAATCAGCAGATATAGTGTTTTTCTCTACTAATTTTAAACTATTGCAAACTTTTTGTTTAATTATTTCTATCTTGCAACCTTTGCTCCATTTAGTAATAAATGTACCCATTTCCCTATCTACTAATTTCTGTATAATAACTTTATAAATATCTGATAATTTAATTTCCCTTTTCTTTGCCAGATTACAGAGATCCTGAATAGGAGAGGTCACCCATGCTTCTAGACTTACTCTACTAAGGGAATTAATGTAATGCAATACCTGAAAGTAATAAAACTCTTGAGAAGAGGGAATATCATATAGCGAAGCAATCTCTCTAAATGTTTTGATTTTATTGTTTTTACTTTCATAACATTGATGTATATAGTTAAGACTTTTTTTTTATACCATTGATTAAAGGGAATTTGGAGTCCTACCGGAAATTTAAGATTACCCCAGAGTGGTAAGTAGCCTGAAATCATATAATTAGTGTTAGTGTCTTTATTTCCTCTATACTAAGCATTGTTTATATCATGAAATAATAAACTAGATTTAACATGATGAGGTAATTATATAGGTCTACTATGTACCATATAAGACAAACTAATATTTTTTAATCTCTCTTCATCAATTTCATAGGTGTTAATGTCTTTTTTTTATCTAAAAGCCAATTAAAACTATAATTCATTAATATAGCAATATTATAGTATTGTATATTAGGAAGTGCTAATTCCCCATTAATATATGGTAAATAAAGTTTTATTAAGTCTATTCTTGCATTCTTATTATTCCATAAAAATAATATCATTGCTTTTTCAATTTGAAATCCAATTTAGTAATATTTAATGGGAGCATCTGTAAAATATACAGTAAACCAGGAAATCTCTTTATTTTTATTAATTGAATTTTACCATTTAATGTTAATGGTATTTTCACCCATCACTCAATTTTTCTTTTAATTTTAATATATCTAATTTCACATTTAATTTACCCAAATATTCCATCGGGGCAGATAGTTCTTGAAACGGGAGATCTTTTGAGGGGTTTTTTAGCCAGAGTATTTGAGATTTTATAAAGTTAATCTTATATCCTGAGAATTGACTATAAAGGTCAATTATTTTTAAGATATTATTTAAATGTTTTTTAGGATTTGTAATAAATAATAAAAGATCGTATGCATAAGCAACCAATTTCAATTCATGTCTCCCAATTTCAATACCTGGAATAATCTGGTTCAGAATAGATGACAAAGGTTCTAGAGAAATATTAAACAACGGAGACAGGGGACAGCACTGACAGGTCCCCCGTTGTAGCTGAAAAGTCTCTGAATACTGTCCATTTATTTGGATATATGCTCTAGGTTTCATATATATATTTTTAACAAATTCCAGAAAGACTCCATCGAAGCCAAAATTCTCCAAGGTGGTGAAGCGATGGGGCCACTCTATTCTGTAAAAGGCCTTCTCTGCATCCAAAGATCAAACAGGATTTTTTTTCGGGTAGATCGTCAGCCCCCTCTCCACCACTTCCAATTTCATGTTTTGCTATAGCATATAAGATTTTCCTTAGATTTGTGGCTGAAGATCTACCCAAAATAAATCCTGTTTGATCTACAGTTATTAAATGTGGTATTATTATTTTCAATCTATATTATAATATTTTCATTAAAATCTTATATTCCACATTTATAAGTGATATAAGTCTATATGATTGTGGTAGGGAATGATCTTTTTTGGCTTTGTTAGCACATTTAAAATTTTGAGATGGAGTAATACTATCTATGAAGTATGAATGAAAAAGCTGATTCAAAATAGGGACAGTTTTGTCTATTAGAATTTTATAAAACAAATTGTCCGGAAGGCTGTCAGGGCTCGCTGCTTTCCCTTACGATAGACCATTAATTATTTATTTGATCTCTTCTGTATTAATAGGTTGGTTTAACATATCTCATTGTTCCTTTTCTATTTTGGGGAGATTATTTTTTCCCCAAAAACTATGAGGATCTTCTATTAAATTTTTTTGTGCCGTGTATAAAATTTGATAATAATCCGCAAACGCTTTTGCTATTTTATTAGGTTCTTGAGTAATCACCCCTTTATAATTAATATTATTTATATAATTCTTAGATCTCTGTTTTTTTGTTAATGAAGCTAAAAGCTTCCCTGATATATTTCCCCAACAAAAGAATCTAGCCCCTACTTGTCTTAGTTTTTCTTTTGTTTCCCTTTCTAGGAAGCTGTCTCTCTCCTGTTTATTCTTAATATTTGGTTTATTTTTATAGTTACTAAATGTTGAGGCAACTTTTTTTGAGAGTTTTAAATCTATTTTTCTGCTCTTTTCTAATAATTTATCACATATGTTATAATGTCAGATTTTATAGTAGCCTTGGCCGCTTCCCAATAAATTTTGACTGTTGTTTAAATAAGCTTTATCATTTATTTTGTAAAATTTGTTTGAATTTCATTGAATTGATGAGATAAACAGGGAAATAGAAACTATTATTACTATTATTACTATATATATTATATTGGAGTACTGGGGCATGATCAGAAAAAGTAAAATCCATTATTTGAACTTTATTTATTCTATTTAATCGTTTTTCAGAAAATAAGAAGATATCTAGCCTAAAGATAGCATTATTATTTCTAGAAATACAGGTGAAATCTATTTTTGTCTGATTTTTTACTCGCCATATGTCTACAAAATTAAAAGATTCCTGTAAGGCCTCAAAAATTGCTTTATCATATTTAACTCTAGTAGAGATATATTCTCTATTTATTCTTTTTTTTCTGTCACCTCTCCTATCCAATAGAGGACTTAGGGTTATGTTAAAATCACCCGTTATAATTATTTAGCCATCTATATATCAACATTTTTTTTTTACATTTTCCCAAAAACTTTGATTCTGTTCATTAGGGCCATATATATTACATAGCACAGCTGTTTCTTTCCCAATTAAGAATTTAACTATTATATATCTTCATAATTTATCTGTGTATAATGTTTTGTTTTATATTGTATATTTTTACTAAATAAAATTGTCATACCTCTTGAGTTATTTTTATATGAAGAAGAAAAAAAAACACCCTGTTTTAAGTTTAGTGTGTTCCCTAGGTGACAAGTGAGTCTCTTGTAGACAATCTATATCTATCTTGTGTTTTTGTAAATAGTGTAAAATGTTTCTTTTAATAGGGGAGTGAATACCTCCCACATTCCAAGTGAGTATATAAACCATTGTGTATATAAAGAAATAATATTATAATATGTCCCAAGAAAAACTTGGGATCTCTTTCTTAAATACCAAAAAATAATATAAGAACATTCTTTACCAATATGTGAGACAACGAAAGTGCTAAATATTAATCATGATCCAATACTCAAAGCTTTAAAAAGAAAAATAAATAATAATTGAATCGGAGGGAGGAGCTAGCAGCTCAAGTGAGCGGTCATGTTTTAGAGAAGTTCTGTCTAAAAGTTAAATAAATATAAGTTTTTTTACTCTTTTACACCTAAAAACTTTTCATTTCCCACCTATCTGGACTACTAATGAAAGCCTGTTAGCAGAAATCGATGAACACCATCTACGCGATCCAGAAGACTTGCTGCAGACTGGGGATGACCACTCCTCTTCTATCTAGTATGGCAGCCACAAGCTATGTTTAGGTCTTACCAACATGGAGACATAACAGGCCCGCAATGCAGCTGGCTGATTAAACATCCAATATCAGCCCGACCTAATAACCTAGCGGATCAATGCAAACCAAAACCACGACAACAGGTGGATACTAATTGCCACAACTTTAAACATGGAGGACCTCCGACTAGTTATACCACCTTTGCCACACTGATCCAGCAAGAAAATGACGCTCAAGGAGGGGCAGCTATAAAGCAGCTAAGGGCCAGTGATGAGATGACGAATGCCACAGAGATTACACAAGAGGTCAAGTTTCATCTAGTTGAAGCAACAGTTTTTGGAATTAATCCCTATTGTGCATAAGGAGAAGTTAGAGAGCATGGACTATACCTCGCCTCTAGGAATACTTAAAGTAGACTATGTTGAGGTAATGGAAAGATCGCAACTGGACTTGCTGCAGCCACCAGTCACTAATACAAAGGTCCCTGCTATATGGGGAATAGAGGCCACGTGGATTGTGCTTTCTTATGGAACTTTACCTTTACATGATGCACAAAAGGCCTATAAATTAGGAGTCGGCTAATTTTTATTTTCACATTTATAATACCTGCCTCTTCTCACTGCTTAGCTTACTAGCCGAAACTGGCAGTCAACATTGTTTATTTAGTGTGGGAGTTATTACGAATCTTTTTACACGGTTGTTACTAATAGCCTTATGTGGACAGTCATTTAATTTGCATGTTACTAGGCAATTTTCATCTCTATAGTTATACTTGTTTTTTAGGGTAAAGACATATCTGTTTGCATCTGCTCTTTGCAGCCATTCCCTAGAACAGTGTTTTTCAACCAGTGTGCCGTGGCACACTAGTGTGCCGTGAGAGATCCTCAGATGTGCCGCGGCAGACTGACAACAGTGCGGGGGTGTTTGTGAATGAATGTCAATATGTCATGTATAGTTTGTAGGAGGCATGGCATGACAGCACAGTACAGTGTGTGTGTGTATGTATATATATATATATATATATATATATATATATATATCCTGTATTAGGCTACAATGTGATGTAAAAAAGTGTGCCACGGCAAAAAAAAGGTTTGAAATCACTGCCCTAGAAAAGCCTATGTGTTGCACTGTATATGATGACTTTACTAGTTACTGATTCAATATGTGTTCTCATTGCTTAAGAGCGCCAATGATGTTATATGAATGTTATATCAACTGGATGGTTCCTTCCTGTTCAGGTCTTTACTACCTATGTAAAATGGTCTTCTTTCATTGTTGGAACTAACATAATAAGCTACTGATAGGTCTCATGTTTTTGGCTCCTATTGATGCTACACAACAGTTACTACAGTGTTACGCACATCTCTAGATATATTAGCATACACCCAGTAGACTTTCTTAGGGCAAATATATAGTTCAGCTTAATAATTACATAAGGCACATATCACATGCCGATACGTTATATGTACATAATGGAGTGGCGTTTACATGTAGATATAACGCTACCTTTACATCTACGCTACTGGATTGCCTGCGGACGGGGCAGTCTAACTAGACATAGATATCTTGGTATGTTTGAAACAAGTAAGCTAGCCTACATTATACCCATAATTGTGTCCTTTGCTAGGATACTAGCTAACACAATATTCTGGATGCATTGAATTAAGTTTATAGTCATGAATAATATTCCTTATGCACATATGCTGGGAGATTTCTCACAAAAATCCTCCATACGTAGCGTTAATAAGGATATATATGTATGTATGCGTGTATATGTGTGGTTGTGTGTATGTATATGTAAGTGTATATTAATCTAACAGTACTATATAACAGTGGATGTTATTATAATAGGTGCCTTTCCCCCCATGTCTAACTATGAGGTGACAACTATTACCTTGGATGACCCTTAGAGCAGATGTAAAATCCATATAACATAGCATGCTGAACTCCCTAGATCTCTCTACATCAGCTGCTTTATCATAGCTGATATAGTACAGAATGAGTCCAAACCCAATAGCCAGAATCCATTTGAATAGTGATAGACCTATCTAGCTTTCTATATTATATTTTACATTCAATTTATAATCCTTTTATCCTACTAAGAGTAGGAATATTGCCATGGTTGATACTGCTAGTACTCCAAAATTGTAACTGCATAATTGGGCTTATCTATCTATCTTACTACTTCTTCCAATACTCTCAACTCTACTTTACTAACTTTACACCCCCCCATCCACGTAGTTTACTCAGTAAACTAAGAAAAATATATCCTATGAAATTTCCCCTTAAAACTATTATTTGTGACATTTTATACTAATTTCACATTTACAGTCCACTTCCCCTTTTTATTATATTATTACTATTTCAATATATATTTACTTCTAGTACTCCATTCAGCTACATTATATATAACAATAACATTACTCCCGAATATTTTCCTATCTTTATAATTAATAGCCAAAATGTGGCTAGCTGCTATACAGGGAATTTGTTGATATCCTTTAGGAAAAAGAAAAAAAATGAGGTTCACTATGATTACACCTGTCATATAAGTATGTACTTCATATCTGTTGTGATTTATATTATGTAAGGACGTATTACTACTTTGTAACCCACTGTATGCCAATCGCTGACTATTTTTTGTAAGTTTTAATCGAACCTTAATAAAAATGATTTAAAAATGATAATAATAATAATAATAATAATTGAATCAACAGTAAATATACTTCCATATACACAAAAAATAAGAAACTATGAAAGTGTCTCTTGTCCATAAGAAAGGTACCAAGTAACTTCCCAAAAAAGGCTCTGGAATATATATTTAAATACCAGAATATGATGTTACTTAGGTATCCCTCACATAAACGAGAGACCATTATATGACTAAAAATGATTCTCAACCTAATTAGTAAATCCTTGGAATTAGTAGGCATATACCAATCAAAAGTATCATACATGTATCCAATTAAGAATTGAAGCCTGAAAAATATCTCCTATTTCTCATATTATGGGGCATATGTATCAAGGTCTGGCGGACCTGATCCGACACTGCGGATCAGGTCCGCCAGACCTCGCTGAATACGGCAAGCAATACGCTCGCCATATTCAGCATTGCACCAGCAGCTCACAAGAGCTGCTGGTGCAACACTACCCCCTGCAGACTCACGGCCAATGGGCCGCCAGCAGGGGGGTGTCAATAAATCGTACTCAATCGGGTTGTATTGTGGTGATGTGTGTCCGCCTGCTCAGAGCAGGCGGACAGGTTATGGAGCAGCGGTCTTTGTGAACGCTGCTTCATAACTGCTGTTTCTAGCGAGTCAGAAGACTCGCCAGAAACAGGGGCCATCAAGCTCCATACGGAGCTTGTTAAATAGAGCCCTATGTCCACAGTTACCTAACAAAGAAGAGAGAGAAAAAATTGGGAATAAGTGATAGTAAAGAGGAGAAAAAAAGAATAAAGAATAAAAAAAAAAAGCATAAATAAAGAGGAGGAAGACAGTATTCAAAGCATTTTGACTAAATTTCTTATTTTTCCATTTCAAGGAATTTTATAGCGTCCTCTGGTGAATCAAACTGGTAATATTTATCTCCAGACTTTATTCTTAGTTTGGCTGGGAATAGTAAGGAAAAGGTTATTTTTCTTTATACAATTGATTACACAGATTTGTGGATTGTTTTCTCTTCTTTAAGACTTCTGTAGAATAGTCCTGAAATAAGAGGACTTTTTCCCCCTGAAATTCTAATGATTGATTCTGCCTATATGCTCTTAGTAGATCAATTTTTGATTGTAGATTTAAAAATCTGATTATAACTGGTCTTAATCTCTGGGATGCGTTGTTGTCTTCTTGTGGCTTAGATGGGCCGGCTCTGTAGATTTGCTCTGTTTCAAAGGATCTTTTATTTTGTATATTTAATAACTGAGGTAGATCTTCTTCCACAAATTTCTGAATAGCCAAACTATTCATACTTTCTGGCAGGTCTATTACCCGAAGGTTATTGTGTCTGGCTTGGTTCTCCAAATCCTCTACTCTGGCACTCAGATCCAAATTTTGTTGTAATAAATCTTTTATCTTTTCCTCGTGTTCTAGCTGAAAATCCTCTGCATCAGATATTCTTTGCTCCATTATATTCAGCCTTTGATTAATTTGCTTAACTTCTTGGATTATATTATCCAGTCCAAGTTAAATCTTGTTAATCTTTGATGATAAACTGTTCAGCTGAGTAGAGATAGGGTCTGTATCTTTAACTGGAGTTGAGCATTCATTCATAGAGCCATTTACAAAGACATGAGAAGTTTGCATAGTGATATAATTACTACTGATAGAGGTTCTTTTTTCAAGATTTTTATTTTTAGGAGCCATTTTTATATTTGTAAAATATTTGTCCATCGACTTTATGGCTTTCTCTTATTCTGCTTTTATTTTTTTTAGAACCCACAAATAGTTATAATTTAAGGTCAACTTTATATGAGATGTTCAGATGTTGAGATGTTTATAAAGAAAAGCAACAACGTTGACTCTATTGTAAAGAGAGACTAGAAATCCCACTGACCATGTGAAAAGTACATCAAAGCAGGTTATATAAAGTATAATCAGAGAATCCGGACACAACCTCTTTATATTCCCTTGTTTTATCTTGAAAGATTTGTACGTCTCTTTTAATGCTTTAACAAAGCAAATGAATTTGTCTGATATGATTTATCTTAATTAAATATATATCTGGCATGTAGGGAGACTTATTGCAGTAATTCTAAAGTCCCAAAGACATGTATCTTGTAGGATAAATTAAAATAAGATAACCCAGACTACATCATTAAAAATCCTGATCTTATTCCAGAAACAGAAATTTGCTTCACTGGACTTACCTTAAGTGTCAAGTAATGCTATACAGTTCTCACACAACATTATTTCAACCGTGCTTCACTCCTTATATCTACCAACCAGTCTAAGTCAGTGATGGAAAAATATATGTGTAAAAAAAGAACAACAGCGGTGTTAACTCCATTATATACAAAAATTGATATTCTCACTGACCATATTCAGAGAATCCACACTTGCCCTACTTATAATCCTTTGTATTGTTTCAAAGGTCTTGTAAATCTCTTTCAACCAAACAAATTATTTCATCCAGAAAGATATTAATTAGATATATGGCATAAAGGGATACTTAAAGCGGTAAAGCGGTAATTTCTAAGGTCCCAAAGATATATAGTCTATAAGGTGACCCAGACTAGATCATAATAAATCTTGTTCTTATCCTAGAAAAGGAAGAATTGCTTCACTGGGCTTACCTTAAGTGTTTAGTAATGCTGAGCAGTTCTCTCACAGCGTTATTTCAACTGCGCTTCACTCCCTATGCTTACCATCCGGTGTGAAGAAGTAGTAAAAAAAAACTCCTAACTACCCTGTCGCTCCAGGTATGCTGCCAAGAGGGAGACCTATAGTCAGCTACTGATCATCTGGCAGCTTCTCAATCCCTCTGCACACCTGGGAAGGAACAGGAAAAAGTACCGATGCCTGAAGGTCCGCTTAGCATCTAGACCTGAGCTCTGAGGTTTGCTGTCATCGCTCCAATGTACGAGCGTTTAGCGCACATCGGCGCTTATGATGCGTCCCCGCCCACCGGATGTGTCAGTAACTATCACTTTTACAATGTAACTCAACAAAATCTTTTATAATTCATATCTTAAAGGGACATGAAACCCAAATTTTTTCTTTCATGATTCACAAAAAGCTTAAAGTTAAAAAAAAAAAAAAAAAACAACAACTGTACAATATACTTCTATTATCAGATTGACTTAATTCTCTTGGAATCCTTTGTTGCCTTTGTTGAAAAAGCAAGTAAGCTGGCTAATGAACATGTTTGTGTCTGGGACACTGTGCAGCAGCTCTGTAAGAATGCTTTTAACAATGTTATACATGCTGAAAACACTGCTGCTATCAAGTGCTCAAAAAGCATCCCTGCAAAAATGCTGCCATATAGTTCTCCAGCCTTGTTCATGTGTATGCTCTATTTAAATCCCCCCCAAAAATGTTGGGGTTTATGTCCTTTTAAATTGAAA
Source organism: Bombina bombina (assembly GCF_027579735.1). Lineage (NCBI taxonomy): Eukaryota > Metazoa > Chordata > Amphibia > Anura > Bombinatoridae > Bombina > Bombina bombina. Next base: position 257,785,704 of record NC_069501.1, on the reverse strand, counting down.
ATGGAACACAGAAATTGCTGGTGTCCCGCAATGCAAAAATCCTGTATAATAGTAATGATCTCTGGGAAATTATACTATACAGTATATATATATATATATATATATTCAGAAAGATATGGGACGTCGCTAACTAGAATACAAACATATACAATGTTTGTCACTAGCAAGCTACTACTAGTGAAAAATGATTATTGTTAAATACTGTTATTACTTAAAAGCAACAATATAAAAGTTAATAAGATTAATTACTATAAAATTTAAAACATATAAACAGTGACACATACACCAGGCAATTATATCAGGCACATATGAAACCACATAAAATCACATAAAATATATAAAAAAAAAGATGACTTCTTACGGGAAAAGAAAGGTCCAAAACCCAATTGTATTTTTAGGAGAAATAAAAATGTAAAAACAATAATAGCTCCAAGTCAATTAAAGGAACAATAAGGAAACAAAACTTGGCTGACAACAGGCACAATGGGTTTTTACAAGTGTAATAGACTCCTGTGAACACATCTATAATGGGAATAAACCGACTAAATTAGTGTGTTCCACTTCTAATGAACAAAAAGTGTGAAGTAAAGGGCTTAGTTAACTGCAAACTACATTTGTGCTATACCTCCTGCAATGTAGTTGTACTTTACAATACATTGGGAGGACCACAAGACCATACAAGAAACGCTTATATGAACATGTCACTAATATAAAAGCAGGCCTAAAAACCCACAATTTATCTGACCATTATAACTTGGTTCATAATCGAAACCCCAATTGTCTCAAAGGTACCATTTTAGAACAGGTACATACAGGCAAAAGAGGGGGGAATAGAGAATTCCTTCTCAGACAAAGGGAAACATATTGGATTCATGCATTCAAATCCTTTGGGTTTAAATAAAGATATTGATGTAGCAGCCTTTCTATAAAATTATAAAAGTATGAGTTATACAATTAATAGAATACTTTTAGTTAATCTAATAATATATTCTGAATTTTATAGTCCCAATGATATGTATGGAAAGATATTTTTACATTTATTATTATTATTATTATATTTTAATAGTATTTAAAGAATTTTTATAAAATATACATTTTATCCTGGTTTGTATTTTGTTTCTATGTACTGTATATAAACATGTACATTTTTATGAATTATGAGTATACCGATATAATGGGAGTTATGTATGTTTATGTGTGTTTATATGAGCTATTTATAATCCATCTGTGTTAGGTTTTAGTATCGTACTTAATTACTTAAGGTATATTAAGTCTTAAATATTGTCCTATCCATTAATTGTGAAATACAGAAGTGATGTTTTAAATAATACACCTTAGATAGAAATAAAGAATGTACATATATATAATTTAAAGTGGGGATACCATGTTCCTGTGGAGCGTGAAAGGAAATTGGCTAGGTTCAAATAACCAGCGGTGCATCCATGACAACAAGTTGCTATGTGCAATGGGTTGGTTAACGTAATGACGCATACATAGATTACGTCATGCCTGGAAAGCTCCCGGAAACACGGGACAACCCGCTCAGTATCGAAGCTTTATAGCGGTGTATAAAAGAGAAACACACCGCTATAGCCACCTCTGATGAAGAAGGGAAGCTATTGATTTTATATACCCGTCGAAACGCTTAAGGTTAGAAGTTATAGAGGCCGATAGCCTCCCCTTGATAGGGATCATTGTTTTTTGTCAGTTGTGCAGCGTATTTGCCAAATTACTGAATTGTGACATTGCTTATCTGTTGCAGTCTCAAGATTGTATTGGGAAATATATGTTGTACATATACCTCATATTATTGATTTTGAACATTGTGAGTTTAATATTCTCCTGTTTGTTTTGTTTTAACCCTAATAAACGATATAACACTATTAGCCCTTTCTGGCTTATATTGTTTTCCTCCCGGTCTATGGAATAAAACGGCTTGGCTACGGAGATGAAGTTTATTGAAAGGTGACTGGAAGTTTCTGTTATTACAAACAGCGAAATCTGGGGTATTCATGACCAACTGACTACTTCATCCATACTCTGGTAGGTGCTTGATCGACACTACTACTATATACCATTCACTTACCTCATATTAATTGAGGGCTCTGAAAGTAAGTGTACATCTGATTGGGTGTGGAACACTTTCTTCTGACGTATTTCACCTATTTGGATTGAGGACTTTTCACCTGACACAGTTTTTTCTATATATGGACTTTGATAAGAATTATTTCTAAATGTATTTATATGTTTTTCTTTCTATATATTTTATGTGGTTTCATATGTGCCTGGTATAATTGCTTGATGTATGTGGCACTGTTTATATGTTTTAAATTTTAAAGGTAATAATCTTAGTAACTTTTATATTGTTGCTTTTAAGTAATAACAGTATTTAACAATAATCATTATGTACTAGTAGTAGCTTGCTAGTGACAAACATTGTATATCTTTGTATTCTATTTAGCGCCATCCCATATCTTTCTGTATTTCTAGTTTTTAGATAAGTCTGAGGGACCTATCTAGTTTCCTTTTTGGGACTGGCAGCTGTAGTCTTATAATTATTTATAAGTTATATTACTAACACCTATATATTGCAGGAATTAAGATTCCTTTGCTGGGAGCGCTTTTGGGGCTTATCTGTGGACATTTTGTAACCAGATATTCTATAGTTGCTGTAAATATATATAAATATATAAGATGATTCAGCATATCACTGGGTGAACAGGCTGATTAATAAAGCAAGGGAAGAGTTTCATATGAAGTCTCATCTTCAAAAACCATATTATATTTTCTGTCTTAACCGCACTCCACTTTTCATTTTAAATGTTCTAGGGACAAAACATAACATACAAAACCTTCTCATATTTCTTGGATATTTATTAATTTATGACTACAGTTCTGATGTAAAGTTATTAAAAACAAACCTATTGTAGGTCTGCAATTTTTTTGACAACTCATTTGTTATTAAAGATGCATAATTTAGTTCAATTACATTTGGTATTTGAAAAATACCAAGTCAGAGATAATGATGCACATTAGAGCTATATAAAGTCATAATTAAACATTCTGATTCAGATAGAACAAGCAATTCTAAATAACTTCCCAGTTAACTTTAATTTTTCAAATTTGCTTCATTCACTTGAAAACCATTGGTGAAGAGTAAACTTAGGTATTGTTACAGGATCTTGGGAGTGTGTGCGTGTATTTAGCACTCTATGGCCTAGCTTTCATTAATGTGGTAAAGCTTGTAAACTGGTGATAACATAAAAATTCTATATTCTATAGATTTTAAAATAAATAAATGTTTTTTACCACCAGCTTCAAAGCTTTACCACCCCAATAGAAACTAGGCCTATGGCAGCAATGTTTGAAACATTAGCCTAGGTTCCATTGAGGTGGTAAAGTTTGAAAACTGGTGAGAAATTAAAAATTCTCGATAGACTTTAATGAAGATAAATGTTTTAATCACCAGTTTACAAACTTTACCAAAGAACAGAGAAACAATCCAGGTAGGTGGTATACGTGAAAGACACCTTTATTTGTAAATAGTGAAAAAATTCATACAAGAGCCAAACATGCTAGAAACATCCTACGCATTTCATGACGACAGGCACTTCATTCTGTTCTGTTCTTTGCATACCTGTTATTTGAGGAGGTTAGGATGCTCCTTATTTTCGATCCTGCAAGCTGCCCATAGGTCCTCTGTGCCAGGCCCCTAGGAAAGGTCACCCGACCTAACTAAACCAATCAAGCTACCTCACCAAGTAAAGGGCCCTACTACAGAAGCCGGACAGGCTTTTGGCTCTCTCCGCATTCACAGTGGAACTTAGATGAGACACGGCTAACTCCGGATTTACTGCCACTTAGAGGTACCGCTACATTTACAACGCTACTAGGTACTGTTTTCATACTTTATCTGTATTAACTACTGCTAAGCCTGCATTGAATCTGGCTGGAACACCACTAATCCAGCAGGTAATGAACGGTTAGCATTTACTTTTACATATCGTTTTCTGGTTGGTCTTGTTCACTGTGTGTAACTCCAGAGTAGGTTAGTGACTTTACAATCAACGGACTTTGTGAGGCTTAAGGCCTAGTTTATATGGACCTTATTTGTTTGTTTTCAAACTTTACCACCTCAATGGAAACTAGGCCAATGTTTGTAGCTATATTATATATAATTGCAAACACATACATACTCCTGAGTTACTATCAGCCTACCTTGTTTTACTCTTCAACAAAAGATACCAAAAGAAGAAAACAAATTTGATAACAAAAAGTACATTGCAAAGGTGTTTAAAACTGCCTAGTCTATATGAATCGTGAACGTTTAATTTTGGCTTTACTGTCCCTATAAATCACCTTTCACCATTTCTGATAGCTACAATACAAACTTGCTTCTTTAAAAGGACATTTACTAATCCTGAATTTAAAAATATTTTATACATAATGAAATATATTTATTGTTAATTAAATTCAGTTTTTTTAAAAGTTGCATTACACTGAATGATGTAATCGATTGTTCTACATATTCTACAAACAATAGGAAGAGTGTTAGCTCATGTCATGAGAAATATTTATTGAGGATGAAAGGCAGATTTTTAGGAGTAAAGCAGCCATTTGAGAAAGGCAAAGTGAGTGATATGTATATTAATACACACAGTCCAACTCAGGGGAGTTAGAAAAATACCAAGAATAATATGGACAAGTTAACTTTTTTGTTGGCTGCAGAAATATGCCCTATTTGGATTATGTAACAAATAAAATAAAATGCTGGACTGTCTACAATGTTATATAGTGGTAACTTGTTATACTTAGGTAACATTTATCTGACAAAAGTTAATGTTATAAGTGATCATACTGTCCATAAAGGTATGAGGAGAAAGCCACAGTTGATTTCATTTTAACAAAGGGACAAACCTCTATATTTTGTTAGTTATGAGGCCAAACATTCTGAAGTGTAATTCAACTGATCCTCATGATAGCCGTGTGCATATTCCAGCTACTCTTAATTCCATTAAGATATTTGCACTAACCACATTTATTGGAAAAAATATTCCAGAAATTAACCACCCTTTCTGTAAAGTAGTCAATTGGCACATTACTCCTGACCTTTCTACACCAATTAACAACAACCATTATCCTTTGCTCGCTGTTACTCTTTTATCACACTGTAAACGGTAAACAGAGCATTAGTGAGATAGTATTGAAAAATATAATGACAGCAGAATTTTTATAGCCTCTCTATGTCAGGGGTTGTTTCACAATCCACTTGCTATTTATTAGTGCACTATTTGTATATCACTATATAACCTCAGTCATATATATTTTATTAAGCCAAACCCACTAGTTATGGTAAACAGAGGACTATTACCAATGAATAAACCCTACCTCCAAATACAATTAACTCCACCTCCTTAACAACCATAGGCCTACCTAAATTACTTTCCGCAGTCCTAACAAACCCATATCAACTTCCTTCTCCAGCACAACCACTACATGACCCTAACATTCTAATGTCTTTCCCACACAACCCACAGCCACCCCATACAACCCCAAGAAGCCCCAGTAGTTAAGGGAACCTGCCTTAAAGGGGCCTTTGTAGTAACTGTAGAACACATAAATTACATTTCTTGAAACTACCTGGCGATGAAATGGTCAAAATTCAAAGAATAGCTAAAATCTCCTTTTAATTAATACATGATATCAGTCAACCCAATATAAACTAATCTCCAGTGCATTGTACAAAAAAATAAAAGCAGCCAACCCATGTAGATAAGGCACGTGAGTCGTGAGAACAATAGATGATATCCTCCCTAACAATATAACAGAACTATAGATAGGTTAGATAATCTACATCTACAGGTAGTTGGTTTATCTGTTGGATTGAGTTGTACTAAATGATTACTTGAAGTCAGGATTTGATTAGCTGGAACAATATTCATCTTGTGTCTGTTTGACTATAAATATACTGTTGTGAGGAGCATCTTTTGGAAAAAGACAACAAGGACAAGCATTCCAGCATTGCATTCATGCAGACATGCTATATTAGTAATTGTAGTTATATTAAAATAAAGCCTTGTACATTAGGTACAAGTATCCAGTAGAAAGGTCTGATAGATTATGGTCACTGACCCTTTGTGTAGGGGAGATTTGTATTATCTATTTATTCTTTTTTCTTGCAAGGGGGGGGGGGGGGGGGGGGGCTTTTTCCCCAGGTACAAAAGCATCTATTAAAGTCTAGGAAGATATTTGTTACTACACTTTTTATGTTTATGGTGTGTTGAAATAGTAAATAGTAAACCTTTAGTTCAGGTCACATCTGAACAGTCTTGTGCTGTGTGCAGCACTGCAAAAACATTTGGCAGAGTACGCACTACATATAAAAGTACATAAACACAAAATCACACTTAGATGTTCACACCATCAAACACTCTCACACATGTTCACACTCTCACATACTAACTCATGCTCACACACACATTATCTCTCACATACACTCTCTCCTTACACACACACAAAGACACTCACTAACACGCACACACAAAGACACTCACTCTTTCACACACAGACTCACACACACAAAGACACTGCCAAACACAGAGACACACACCCTCACACACAAAGACACTTACTAACACGCACACACAAAGACACTCACTCTTTCACACACAGACTCATACACACAAAGACACTGCCAAACACAGAGACACACACCCTCACACACAAAGACACTCACTCTTTCACGCACAGACTCATACACACAAAGACACTGCCAAACACAGAGACACACACCCTCACACACAAAGACACTTACACACACACATCTTGAAAAAGGCTTTATTGAAGCTGAAATGAGTTGATGTTAAGATGTGTGTACTAAAGGAAAGCTACTAGTACCACACATGTGTCCTTTAAGTTTTCTTCAAACGTACTACAGGGTTTTGAGATTTTAACTCCTTTGGACCTACAATATTGTGAGCGCTCATTTAAGACTTTGCAGTCTCTCATAATACCCTCCCTCCAGCTAGGGAGCACACACCTTCTTGACATTCAGTATGGAGAATCTTATCTCACAGTTCCGTCTCCCAGTCACTTGATACTGATGAAATCGGATCACATCACAGGCAGTTCCCGAAAGCAGTGAGACACCCGGGGTAAGAAAGATACTCCGCGCTACAGCAATTCAATATCTGTTGGCTGGTAAGTGACTACGGGACCTTAGTTATCTGTGATCATTTTGATGATTAACTGTGCACTGTCTAGTGTGAAAATACACTGGGGGTTCTGGGGAGTAGCATTGGAGGAGGGTGAATGGATTTGCATCTTTAGTTTGTATCTCAATGGCATTGATGATACTATAACGATTCACGATAAAACTTTAGGAACTTTTGAATGGACTTTTATTTCCGGAATTGAGGAAAAGCACAGATTACTATTGATCTGGCTTTGCAAAGCCATATTGGACTGAGAGTTGTATAGGGGTTTTAGAAATATCAACCACCAGTGGTATTTTTAATAATGTTTTATGGTAAAATAACCTTTTTTAATAATTAAAATGGAATTTTCATATGTACTAACAGTTTCTTCTTATCTGAGGTGTGGCTTATAGCGCTCTCTTTATTTGGGTGTTTCTCACTTACACACAGATACATGTGTAGTATGCTGCAAATGCACAATATCACCCTTTTGGCTGTGACTGTTTAAGGAACACACAGATATCTTTGCAAAGGCAGGAATGTAAGCAGCTTGTGTTCAAAGGATACTGCAAAAAGCGCACATACAATGCTGAAGAAGAGGAATCACCACTACCTAACTTTCTCACTCCCCTTCTTTCAACTGTGATTGCTTCTTTATTACTGAGGGCAGATGATCTAAACCTTGCCGGTGTTCTAAAGTTAGTTGTCTACTGCGTAGGAATGTGACTACCGCGTCACTTCCGGTGACTTTAATCAGCTGCTGGAGGTTTGTGGCACTCACTGCTCATGCGCTAGAGGCCCAACCTCCTACAAACAGCTGTTTAAGGCAGAATAGCTGACAACTTACTTGAGAACATCGGTGTTGTAAAGTAAGTTGCGTACCGCGTAGGAATTGGCGCCTGATCGTTCTGTCCTTCTCTCCATAACATAGATTTTATTTTGCAATACTTTTGAAATAGTTTTTACTTGCTGTATTTATTTCTTTTTTTGCCGTTCTATACCTTTATAGCAATATCGCAAATTATTTTGAGATATTGCTATAAAGGTATAGAACGGCGAAAAAGGAACTAAATACAAGATTGCAAAATAAAATCTGTGTTATGGAGAGGACAGAGAGCGATCGGGCGGTAATTCCTAAATACAGCAAGTAAAAACTATTTCAAAATGATTGCAAAATAAAATCTGTGTTATGGAGAGGACAGAGAGCGATTGGGCGGTAATTCCTAGGCGGTAGACAACTTACTTTAGAACACCGGTGTTCTAAAGTAAGTTGTCAGCTATTCTGCCTTAAACAGCTGTGTGTAGGTTTGGCCTCCAGTGAGCGCTGTTTTTTGTGCCTTAAACATGCGCAGAGAGCGCCACAACCCTCCAGCAGCTGACTACACGTCACCGGAAGTGACGCGGTAGTGAAATTCCAATGGTAGACAACTTAATTTAAGACACCGGATCAGACACTGACCCTCGCAGGGCCTGCCCACATGGAATTATCTTTAAAAAGGAGCAGTTCCTGCGAGTGGTGAGATGTCTACTGTAGAAAGTAATGGAGCTCGCCAGAAAGGGTAACTTCATAGTGTACAGTGAAGTTAGCAGTGAGCAGGGCAGAGCACTTTATTACATTGTGTGGCTTTCTGCATATAGCATCTTATAAATGTTCTACCTCGTCACTTTTTAGTTTGTAAGAAAAAACAGTGAGATCTGTAGAGCAAATATGTTTAGATAATTATGCTGGGATCTGTACGACAATCTAATACACGTCCATGGAACACCCATGTTCAGCCCATTTTACTATAAAAATATGTATGCTTTTTTATAAGTAAATGATTTACAATGTGCATATTTAATACGATTTATTCCTGTACAGTTTATATATACATTTTACTTTTTTGATAAAATACGATTTTTGGTGAACAATTTTGTTATGATTTTTGATGCACCATAACAATACAATATTTTCCTGAGTATTTTTGTGTTAATGGTTCAATTATTTGTTTGCATGATTTTTAAAATTAAGATTTTCTTTGTGCACTTTTGTAATGTATGCATCTACTTCCCTTACAAATTCCAGTATACGCCCCCCCCTTAGCAAGACACCCTGTTTTCAGGGTAAAAATTGGTTTGAGATTATTCCACCACAGACATAGAATTACTAGCAAGCATTCTAAAATAATCTCACCAGTTCAGAGACCTTTAGATCACCAGGGCCTCAGTCTGACTGGTGGTGATTTCCATTTACAATTCTTCTTCTTTCATGACCAAGGCCATGCGGTGGCTTTGCTAACTTGCATCACTAGTGATGTCACTGGCCGGGGGAGGATGCACGCAAAAGCTAAGAATCATGGGAGCCGGCACTCAGAAGAACAGTACTAGTACAGCACTACTAGGCAGCACATACTTCACTGCATTTCCCACCAAACTCTGACTCTCTGGTTCATTCCCGGACAGGTGACAACCCTAAAGTCATTTAATGTCATATATGTGAACCTTCTCAACTCGAGAAGTTGTCTAATGACCGCTGCTTCTTACATTGCGAGAAGCAGGCTTGTATATATGAACCTGCCCTGCAAGGGCTCCAGAGCAGCTTTCACTGCTTAGTACATGGAGCCCTAAAACATGAAATGCAGAGAAGAATTTGTGCACTCTCCTAGCGGTGCGACCAGGATAGAAGTACTGGACGGGAACTTAACTATGTATTTTTTTTCATTACCATTTTTTTTACTTACCATTCATATCAATTCATGAAGATGCAATTAACAGTTTCTCTATAATGTTAAATAATGTTTATAGTAATAGTCCACACACTTCATTGCAATAACATGACCATTTTGATGTCCATGCTTATCTTTTGCAGAAGTTTTACAATTTAAAAGTGTCGTTTGAACAACATTTTGAAGGTTAATTGTTTTATTAACATGTGATCTGAGCATGCACAATTTTAAGTTTAAAAAAGCGTTGTAACACCCAATATGTAGGCTCAAAATAGGCCATTATGTGCTTTCAAGAGGCCAGTGCTGTTCAATTTGAAAATACCAAAAATTCTAAAAAAAAGTTGCAGGAATGTATTTTCTGATGAGTTGGAATACTCCTAATGAATTGTCTACATGGAAAGTGCAGGGGGTGCAATTGTGTCACAAATGTAATTTGAAAAAAAAGTTATAAGTGGAATATTGCAAGTCTTTCAAAAGGATTGCAATGGCTTTGAAATTGAAAAGCCACATAAAAGCCAATTTGCAGTATACTTACATTTGTAAAGATGCTTTTGTTAAGCAATGTCACTGCTTGAATGAGTCATGTTATCTGCACTTAGAGCAGACATGGGGGGAAAATGAACATATATGCAGCAAATCATGTGTAACAGTGGAAATCCAAAAATAAATGTCTCTAATTTTTTAAGCAGGATAAATTCTTCCAAGTCATGTTGCTAAAGAAAATGTCAAAACTATTACATTTACAGCACACACAAAGATAAAAATGCAACATTGAGATATTGAAAAAGAGAGGCTGATATATCTTGCTAAGCTCACAAATTGGTGTGAGTGTTTTGAGTACTTGCTTAAGTGAAACATTATTAACATTTCTTTGTTAATAATGCTATAATAGAAGGCAGATTTGCTGTTGCTCTGTTAGAATGTCATGTTATTAATAAATGTTTTCCATTTTGGCTATTAGAGTTTTTATTTCTGCACTTTGTGCATTTTATGCTAATTATTTCTTTGTTCTTTATGAAAAGATGCAGGTACACAATGTGCTCATACTCAGCTGTTAAAAGCAGTTCCTGAGTCATATTAATTAGAAACTAAAAAAATATTACCAAGAGGAAGAGATCAAAGAAATAAATGCTATATGTTGTCCATTTATATCCCTGAGTCAGGAATTCTACTCACCCTAATGATCTTTTTTTCTGACATCAAAGCATGAGATCCAAAGAAAGCAGGAATCTGAGCACTCGGGGGCAAGTTAAAATCCAGAAAATCTTTATTGAAGTAAAAGTAAAAACTAGGTGAACAAGGATAGCAATCCTGACGCGTTTTGCGCCCCCTAGTGGCGCTTAGTCACCTGCATCCTTGTTCACCTGCATTGAGATGCAGTTTTTACTTTTACTTCAATAAAGAGTTTCTGGATTTTAACTTGCCCCCGAGTGCTCAGATTCCTGCTTTCTTTGGATATCTATATTGGCGGTTTTCGTTCCCAACGCACTTCTGAAGCACCGCACTACTGGTAATTAAATTTAACTTTTTGCCTGTACTTGCCTGGTCAAGTGTTTTTTCAGCTTGTGTGTATCTAGTATTGAGCGGTCTCTCCGTTTTCCTGTTGCGGCAACCGCTGATGACATCAAAGCATGAGACTTTAGAGAATAGTACAATGATCAGGGCTGTGTTCTCTGACGCAGGAAGGTGATTTCCTGCTGCTTTAGGGGCATATTTAACAATGTGCGAGCGGACATGATACGAAGTAGCATATGCTGTCGGCATTTATCATTGCATTTATCATTGCTGGTGCAATGCTGCCCCCTGCAGATTTGCATCCAATCAGCCGCTAGCAGGGGGGTGTCAATCAACTTGATCATATTCAATCGGGTTGATTTCTGTCTGCGGCCTCAGAGCAGGCAGATAAGTTATGCAGCAGCGGTCTTTAAACCGCTGCATCATAAATTCTGTTTCCGGCAAGCCTGAAGGTTCGCCGGAAACAAGGGGCCTTAAGCTCCATATGGAGCTTGATAAATATGCCCCTTAAAATGTATTGAAAGGCGGTCTTCTTTATGGCATTGACTAACAATTTTTCTTGCATTGCATGCCCTCAGTATATGGGGGTTGTGGGGATTAGAACTATATTCAAAACTAATATACTCATTTCAAGCTAAGCAACCATTCTGAGAAACTGAAAAAAACTTCAAATCTAGGAACCAGCCCAAAAATGTAGGAGTAAGAAAGTTTTGGGTGTCTATAAAATTACTAGGAGCAGCGACTCACCAGAAATACTCATAAATCCTTGCTTGCCTTGAACACAGATGGGCTCTCAAGGATTGAAATCATACTTGTATCAGTGATTTCACTCTTATTTTTATAGGTCCTGCAGGAAGAGAATACAAAAGGATGGCATGTAGAGACACAGCAAACGGGAAGAACTGAAGTGCAGGTGTATTAACATACAGGAAAGTGTTGCAGTTGTGAGTTTTTGTACCTCTCCACAACCAATGACAGCAACACATTCTACCAGAAGCCATGACCTATGTTCTAAGTGCCATGGTTATCAGAGTTTGTTAAGCACTGCCACAAGTGACATTAGCATAATAATGCCCAGCTATTTGCAAGTATGGTACAGCTACTGTGCTGCAAGATACATTAAATCCATCCCCCCTGGATAGTTTTGTAATACATTGATAACCTGTAACATTGATATTTCCTATACATTATGTCAGGGTACCTGTGAAGTAACCTTAAATAAACTACAGATGTATTATGGAATCTAATATTTCATTTTTTAGCTAAAATCTAATTTGACATAAATTGTGTGGGCTTTAGCCATGGCAGACCAACCCCCACTTCTTCTTGGTTACACAGGAACAAACAAAAGGTTTAGACCTTTGTATAAGATAAGGCCAGTGGGCCACTTCAAAGTAAATATTAGCATTTTGGAACCCTCAGGTGTGTATGTCCATATATGGAGTTTCCTGCCCAAAATGGATAATAGATTTACAGACCCCTCTCATTGCTCAATACAGGGAAGGAGCCTAGATGTCTATGGGAATCTCTTTGAACCTCACTAAGGCCCAGGAATATAGTAATTAGCACAGACCTGTTAATTGACCCTAGACGTCGGATCCACATCTGTGCTGGCTAACAGAGACACATGTCTTGCATTGTAACTCTCAAATTCATTTTAAATTACAACTTGTGTTTAAATTTCAAGTAAAATATACCTCAGTATTGTATAAAAATGTATACATGGATCTGAGAAATGCATTTCAGATTTGTAATAAATTAAATGAATAACTACATTAGTATATATAAATGCTTAAGTTATTTAAAAATGAATACATTTTTGTTTGTTTTCCAGAAATCTAGTGAACATTACAGAAAGAACTTATGTGAAGATGAGATTTCTAGATAAGATGCGACTAGGAAATGAAATATGTGCCAGTATATCAAATAAGCTGATATACAGAATAAGTCAGATAGACATATATATTTAATTGATTAATACTACTAGTCCCTCATAAAAATACAACTTTTAAGACATCTTCTAAAATATGATAAATAAAATACTGATGTTTCATATTAAAATACTCAGAAAAAATGGCGCTATATGGTCCCATCTATATTAAAATTGTAAGTGAGTGATGCTGGAAATTAAAGTATTTGATAAACATTTTTTAAGGTTAGATAATTAAGCTGTTAGCAGTGTTGATGGTGAGACTGAAATTGTTGTTTTCTGCTGCTCCCTAGGGGATTAAAAATGGTATGACAGCAAAATGGATTAACTACTAGAACACATGCAAATCAAAATGAACCAATGAGAGGGACAAGCTCCGAGGGCCAATGGAAAGACAGTTCCGTTAAGGGCCTATTGTACATCACCAATAATTAGAATAAGAAAAGGGTGGGGTATTGCACATGATATAACTTTATGCAAGGAGAGAGAGAAAAAAAAGTATTTTTGTCTGCTAACTTTTGACTGAAAACTTTGCTGCCATTTTTGGGGACACAGTCACTATAAGCAAAACCTGGGACTAACTTCTTGATCCATATTGCAATACCTTTCTTCATATGAGGTGACCTGAATCTACTTGGAAAATGGAACTTTTAATTTGGTTCATGTGGTGATGTATGACTGTTCTATATTTTTAATATTTTAAACAAAGGTATTCTAAGACCATAGTCAGATTGCAGCTATACTACAGATATATTTTTGGATTTACCTTATTGTAGATAAAAAAACTATTTATTTCAGCTCAGATAAATTGGCTGTTTGCAATAATAATATATATATATAACTTCTGGTGTTTTAATTAGAGTTATATAGAATCATTTTTGGGCTAAATAGCGTAATTATATTTGTCTGGAAATTAACCATCCATACCTTGGTATCTCATTGTGATATTTTAATGCAACTCTGATTTGGGAGATTATTGTGAATAAGGTAATTTGTAAAGGTATATTTTTATGATCTTTATATAGAATATTATAACATTATAAGTGTGGATCATTTGATTCATAATCTGGTTAAATATAATTCAATGTGTTTATAACTTTAACTAATTTAAAGAATTTAGAAATAAAATATTGATTTTAATTGTTTTGTATATGCATTTTATTGGGGGTTTGTTTTAAAGAATAATTATTAAATAAATTGTATTATAACCCTGCTATATACTGACATAACAATATGTCACTTATAAACAGATAACTAATGGTTCTGGTATTCTTAGCATGCAAAGGATTTATGAATCCTAGTATTGATTGTCAATATATCTAATTCTAACCACTGGATATGCATATTCCTGAAACTTGAACTATTTTGCTATTACTACTTGGATGGATGTTTCTGACTTACAGGTACAACATAGAAGTACCAGAATGTGCAAGAATCAAATAGAAGTGGATGTGTTGTGGCTGCCAGAAGAGGCTGAATGACTTAAGGGCTACAGGAATTTAAAGATTTAGGGGGGGGGGGTAAGAGATTTGAATTATTTTCGCAATTTATGGATTGTTAGATGTTGCCAGGCTGTATTGTAAGTTTATGGGTCATGTGGGGGTTATTTTGTGTTAAGGGAAGTTTGTGGTTATGATAGTAGTGGTAAGTAACTGGGTTAGGCAAGTAAGCTGCAGTGGGGGAAGATCAAAGTAAAGGATAACCATACTGGGTTATGAAATAAACCATTGCCCTGCAGCTGCTCTACTAGACACTGTTTTTTATTTAAAATAGCAGCAAGTGGTTCTGCCAATCCAAAGGTGACTGCGTGACCTAAGCTTTCTCATCGTTCACATAGAGAGGGCGCACAAAGAACACATATTTAGGGCAGCATTTGCTTTCTGTGAGGCAGAACTGCTTGCTGCTAATTTGAATTAAAAAAGCAGTTTCTAGGGGGAAGCCAGGGACAGCAGCTACAGGGCAATTATGAATGTAAGAATTTCATACAAAAATACATTTTTCAGTGATAATTATAGCGCACTTGTACATTATTTATACTAATGATCTGAAGACTGCAAACTTTTAAATAACACGTACTGCGCCTTTAAACAGCTATACACTGATGTCTGTAAAATGTTTGAGTGTTAATGGCAGCTTAGGTCATAGAGGTCACATTAGGAGGTGCTAGTTTTTAGTGAGTTGCATATTTAAAGCTGCCACTAAATAATATCTGTGAGTCTATTTGCAGGTCTTTTTTATGCAGTGTGCCTATAATTTTTAATTTCATCTCCATTATAACAACTTCAACCTTGTCTGGCCCTGAGCCTTCTCATTAATGATATTTTACATTATTATTGGTTACTCCCTATTTAGGGTCAGATTACCAGTGGCACAATAATTAACTTTTTTACTTGCGTGCTAGTTGCACTCAAAGTCAAATTTTAACGTGGCCAGGTTTGCACACGTACAAGTTGAAAGTAAAAAGTTAGCGCAAGAGTGAAAGTCAGATGCTCGCTAATGTCAAGACTTCGGATACCGAGATTGCACTAATTTCTTCTCCCCACAGACTTCCATGGAGCGCGCTGTTAAAAAAAAAAATAACAGTTATCGCTCGTACGCTAACTCGGCAATGTATGAGACAAACTGTGCTAAACCCAAAGTGAGTTACAAATACTTTAGATTTGAATGTTCTCCACATAGAAGAAACTTTTATTTTTATTTTAAGATATATATATATAATTATTTGTTAAAAATATATATCTATACCTACATATCTATATGAATATATACAGATATATATATATATATATATATATTTTTAAATACAAAGTAACATTTTTTTTCTATGTGAATAACATTGGAATGTCAAGAATTTTAAAACACAATAACCCCTTAACTGAGCCATTTCCACCCATATGCTGACATGTTTTGGAGCTTTTACATTCTGGTTCTTAAGTTTGTGCGGCTACTGTGCACTATGTGGTGACATTCCCACAGCGATGCAGGGCCACCTCATTTACCCTGGTAAGCGCACAGGGGGTCTGCACTTAGCCCTAAAAGAAGCCCCCTGGATGACAACCTGTGGTTATTATGCACACTGAAAGCATTGCTGGCATGACAACCAAAGGGTAAATTTAACAAATGCTGGGCAGACATGATTAGCTGCAGCATTCAGCATTTAACATTGCACAAGCATATCTTGTAAAATGCTTGTGCAATGCCGACCCCTGCACATTCACAGGCAATCCGCCGTTAGCAGGGGGTGTCAATCATCCCGATCATATCGGATCAGGATGATTGCAGTCCGCCTAAAAGGTGGCGGACAAGTTAAGGAGTTGCTTCTTAACTTAAATTTCAGGGGGAAGCAGCATCCGCTGCTTGTTAAATCTAACCCCAAGTGTCATCACACGCGGTTAAGGGGTTCAAACACATTAAAGATGAATAAAAATGATATTGCATATTTCAAGGTATTTGACTGGGAAGGCTCCAAACTGTATATATATCCCAGAAAGTGTAAGCATGTGTTGTTTTGTGTCTATATGTATGTATGTGTGCACATACATACAGTATTTACACATGTAAACATACATATACACATGGATACACATACATACATACATATATATATATACAGTATATATAATTATAGAGAGAGAGAGTAAATAATCCACAGGGAGTGTTTAAATTACGGATTGGTTAAACGCACGGCGAGTGCACCCTGTGGATTATTTACTCTATGGGGCTGATTTATCAAGGGCCGAATGGCCCCTAATGCCCCTGTTACCGCGCAAGCCTTCAGGCTCGCCGGAAACAGCAGTTATGAAGCAGCAGTCTTAAGACAGCTGCTCCTTAAGTGGTCCGCTGCCTCTGAGGTTGCGGAGATCAATCCGCCCAATCCTATAAGATCAGGTTGATTGACACCCCCTGCTAGCGGCTGATTGGCCATGAATCTGCAGGGGGAGGCATTGCATAATTCACCAGACAGCGTATGCAGTCGGCATTCAGCAATGTCTGGCGGACATGATACGCTACAGCGTATCATGTCAGCCAGACATTGGTAAATCGTCCCCTATGTGTTGTTTGGGAAGCACCCCAGATTAATCTATAGGACAGAGAGTGATGTTTTTTGCACAATATATATATATTGCAGCCATTTCTAGTCAAACACTTTGCCATATACCATCAATTTTAACCCTTTTAAAACCTTTTTTTTAGTAATAATAATATAATTTTTTTTATTAAAATGCGTATATATGTGTGAAATTCTTTATTTTAATGTGTTTATGTGTTTTTTTTTTAAAACCTTACATTTTTCTTCAGGCATGAGATTGCGCTAAATATTGAAGCACAGGTTCAGCTTTCGCTGAAGCTCAAACTATTACTTTTAACTTATTATAGCAGCTCAAATAAGCACAGTCGTAATATCCATTGAAAGTAATGGTTGCGCTTGAGGGAAGTTAAACGCCCTTACCCTTCTCTGCTTAAAGGGACAATAAACTTATAAAATAATGTTAAATAATGCTGCACATAGTGCAACATTTTATAACATTATCTTAGCGGCAGGTAACAAAAAAAAAGCATTGCGAGATATATTATATTAAACTTGGATTTAGCAGCTTTCCGCTCCAGGATCTTCTGAGCGGGTCTTGAATTTTAAAAGCGCTTCGCAGGCGCGCTGTCTAATCACAGCGCGCCCGATCGAGCCATTGAAATGAATGTAGCTCGCTCCCGCTCTGGCTTGGTAGCGGGAGCGAGCTACATTCATTTTATTCCAAGACCCACCCAGAAGATCCTGGAGCGGAGAGCTGCTAAATCCAAGTTTGATATTAAATATCTTGCAATGCTTTTGTTTTTGCTACCTGCCGCTAAGATAATGTTATATAATGCAGCACTATGTGCAGCATTATATAACATTATTTTATAAGTTTACTGTCCCTTTAACAAGCTTTACTATGGACTTGTAATATTAAGGTTGCATGCTAATGGTAGCACGGTCAAGTTAAACTCGTTATCAAGTGCCACTAGTAACCTTAATTAGTGTTGTTATTTTGTATAATAATTTTTAGTGTTATTAATCAACCCTCACTAAGAATAGAGAGGGATGTGAGATGCTGTATGAAATAATGAATACAGTAGATGATTCACAAGCATAGTGACAAAATGACAGGTTCTTTACATGAGAATAATAAGCATATACACATTATTCTATTTTAAATAACTATTTAAAGTACTTGTCATTTTCGACAGTGTTTACTATTCTCAGAAAAAGAGTTGGATTCCTCTCACTAATTGCAGTAAATTGAATCTGGTAAGCAATATAATTCCACGTAAATAAAACAAAAACACAATTATTGAATATTTGGACAATACTCTGGAAGACATTGCCACTAACAATGAGTTCAAAGCGATATTTAGCAAGGCTAGATTTCTCCCTTTCTTAAACATTGGGGCATATTTATCAAGCTCCGGATGGAGCCCTGCAAGCTCGCCAGAAACAGCAGTTATGAAGCAGCGGTCACAAAGACCGCTGCTCCATAACCTGTCCGTCTGCTCTGAGCAGGCGGATAGACATCGCCGCAATTCAACACGATCGGGTTGATTGACACCCCCCTGCTGGCGGCCGATTGGCCGTGAGTCTGCAGGGGGCGGCGTTGCACCAGCAGCTCTTGTGAGTTGCTGGTGCAATGCTGAATACGGAGAGCGTATTGCTCTCCGTATTCAGCGAGGTCTGTCGGATCAGGTCCGTCAGACCTTGTTAAATAGAGGCCATTGTCTCTAATTTGCAGCAAAGTTCCATAGTCCATTCAAAACATTTAAGATCTGTCCATGGTGCTGCTGAAACATATATATCTCTATTAGAGCTGATAATCAGAAATTCATTAGCATGAAGCAAAATCATGCAAAATCATTATATTCCAATTTATGTGTCTTTCCTTCATGTCCAGATAAACAGTTCTCAAGCAAAAAATGTGCCTTTCTACATTTTTTGAGGGACCTATACTGACAAGACTTAGGTAATTTCGCTAGAGCGGAGACCTTTAGATCATTGCTCCCTTAGTCTCAATTACCACAGGTGGTTTGTCATATTAGACAGTCTCTGCTGGCTGGATCATAAGACCAGAATGCACAAGTTAAAAAGAAAAAAAATCAGCCTCCAAAGGAATAATCAAAAGAAACTGTATTTATTTCAGCATTTAATTACAACTATTTATTATGTCTGTTGGAGACTATTGATTAATTAATTTCACAGTCACATAAATACAGATAAATGTACTAAGAGAACAGTGTTTTACTTGATAGAGGCTATGCAAACACAATACCAAGAACGTTTCTTAGCCAACATTAACAAGAAGGAATTGTTTTAAAGAGATAGCATTTTACATAATTGCTTGTAAACCAAGCATATAGTATATAAAATAGTATTATTATATATTTCAATAAGTAAATTGCATTTCCTAATTTAATTGAAATATCTAGTTACACATGAGCAATGTTTAGCAAGGTCACAATATCCATTGAATGCATAAGGTGCACTAAATCAGCGGTCGCCAACCAGTAATCGTGGACCACTGGTAGTCCACAAGAAGATGTTGGTGGTCCTTGACACCATCAAGCAGGAATTAGTCTCCTCTGATAGTCCACAACTCCCTACAGTGCCTGGCTGGATATCAGTAAAAAACAACGGAGGAGGAGTAAAATTGCAATCTCCCTATGCACGTTGCGTAGTACTGCGCAACTTACGTAGCTAGATTGTATTTTTAACACCTCCCGTCCGGCGCACTGCTCAGAGGAAGATGCTTCCGATCTAAAGCCAGAAGAGGTTGGTATAGTCTTGGCTGGAAATAGTGTAATTAAAGTATATAAAAAAGAAAATCTTTTAAAAAAAAATAATCTCTCTTATATTTAATTTATTTTCTTCCCTTTACCTGTCTCTTGTAGTAGTTTTCCTAATTCCTTCAGATGGACTTACATCACTTTTGTCTTCCTCCTCTCCATCTTCTTTTTTTTAAATTAAAGTGATTGTCAATTTTCCTTATTTTGAACACATATTCCTGTCTTCAATCATGCTATTAACCTAACCGCCACAAAACATTTTAAATAAAATTATTAGTATGTTGTTTATTTCTTTGTCGAAATATCGACGATTCACTGCACCTGCTCCTCCCACAGTTTACTTCCTTGTTTTGAGCCATCTCACGTATACAGCGGTCCCACCCGCTGTCTACATCTCGTCAATGCGCGCTCCCGTTTTCATTTCACATTGAGCATGTGTGAAATGCGGTTTCCGCTGTCAATCAACCATAGTATTCATTGGATCAATACATTCAATGAATACTATCGTTGAGAAGGGAAGGAAACGATCTGCTATCCCAGCCCGTTATACCGCCCATTAAAAATACTATACACATCGATTGTAAGTTTTTCTTGAAACAAAACTATTTATTTTCATTATGTTTTGCCTGCTATCGAATATATGTATGAATATATATATAAGGTATGATGTAAAGAAATCAATTACTTCCATTACTTACGATATTGTGATTTAGTGCCAAGAATACTAATAACAATTTATTAAGGGGAAATTCAAGAAGTATCGTTTTGCACAATAAGCACTCAGTATAGAATGCGGAGCCCTGTTACTGATGTACTTACCGAGCGGTACAGTAAATCAGAAATGACAGGGCTTCGTAAAGTAAAACTTTTGCGCATGCGCGAAATGTGCACGAGCGTAAAAAGCAATTGTCAGTCAACACGATAAGAACGCAGGCGCAGAGAGGAGTTGTTGCGTCAGCGTAAGGGGGTGGGTCCCCCTGTGGTTAGAGACTTGATTGGTTTGTAAGAAGTCAATCAAAGTGACAATAAGTAGGCGCGAGTGCCGGGTGGAGGATCAAGATAATGGGAGACAAGTTAAAAATAAAAAAATAAAGCTATGTAAGAAATAGAATGAAAAACGATGAATGAAACTACTATTTATTTTTCATACACGTTAAGGGTAACATTAGTAACTATGCGCACTTTACATTCACTTTAAATATAAATTATTTTTCATTCTAATAATTTTCCCGCGCACAAAGCCATTCCACCTGAATTCCAGTAATTGCCATCCAGCAGATCAGACATATCCCACCAGTATTATAGTAATTGCCAGTAACATCAGTCATGGTTAGCTCACATCAATATTGAGAGCTTTCTGATGTAAACTTATTTTTATTATTTATGACACCAATGTCTGTCCATGATCATAAGTAGTTTTGAATAATTCTTAACTGGGGAGGTAACGTGGAAGTCTTGTGGTCCTTTTAAACATAATTATTTTTTCCCACTTTCTGCCTCTCTGTTTCCAGCTCAAAAGTTGACACTCACCCTTCATCTGTCATTTGGAAATATTCTCTCAGTTCTGTCATTCAGTTAGTTAATTCCAAAAAATAAAAAAATAATTCTTAAAAATGTGTGTGTGTATATATATATATATATATATATATAATAACACACACATTATAGAGGTTTGTACCTTTTAAAACAAAATTCATGTTAGTGGTCCACGGTATTCAAAATTGTGAGTTTAGTGGTCACTGAGGTCCGAAAGTTGGCGACCCCTGCACTAAAGGAATGTCGGCTAAACATTCTCTGGTTATTCAGTTTTACCATGGACTTGTAATACCAGATAGCATAGTCCAGCGATATTGATAGCGTACCCTGCGCTATCAGTAGCGATCCACTTGTAATGTAGGTCTATGTGTTTAAAGGGACATAATACTCAAATAATAAATCAGCATTACTGTAATAAGCTGACAAGAAATTTTACATGAATATTTCTATGTAAAATGGAAGATATTTTACCACAAAATTTCTTGAGCTCACAATAATAAGTGCTCTATGAACAGTTATCTTTCCGCTACTGTAAGCTGCATGTTAAAGAAAAAAAAGCCAATCAGCTTCATCAGTGCTGATTTTTTGACACTTTGCTTTACTGTGATCTCATGAGATTTCACTGAAATCCCGCATGATTTCATAGTAATATTTCTTAAACTGAGGAGGGTAGTAACGTGATTGTGCCTGCACATGCCAGTTGCATGCTCCTTTGTCTAGCATCCTTAAAGTCTCTTCACAATGGGATGTGACTAATCAGGAATTTTTGAGGTACCATATCTTCCTTTTTAACATAGAGATGAAAATTAGAGCATGTATTTTTTGCATTAGAATTATACATTTAAACAGAAGCTTGACTGGGGGGTCTTGTCCAGGCGGCGGCCATGATAGCACAGAGAATTAGGAGCTCTTAGAGACATCTAAATAGTCCGCCGATTACTCAAGAAAAACATCATTTATGTAAGAACTTACCTGATAAATTAATTTCTTTCATAAGAAGAGTCCATGAGTCCATGAGAAGGGGCAAAGTTTCCCAAACCTCAAAATGCCTATAAATACACCTCCCACCACACCCACAACTCAGTTGAACTAATAGCCAAGAAGTGAGGTGATAAAAATAAGGAGTAAAAAAGCATACAAAAAGAGGAACTGGAAATATAATTGTGCTTTATACAGAAAATCATATCCACCATAAAAAGGTTGGACCTCATGGACTCTTGCCAATATGAAAGAAATTAATTTATCAGGTAAGTTCTTACATAAATTATGTTTTCTTTCATGTAATTGGCAAGAGTTCATGAGCTAGTAACATATGGGATAGAAATACGCAAGATGTGGAAGTCCACAGAAGAGTCACAAGAGAGGGAGGGATAAAATAACAACAGCTATTTAAGCTGAGAAAATTAAATCCAAACAAAATTAAAAATTTAAAGAAAAAAAATTAAATCATAAGCAGAATAATCGAACGGAGACAGCTGCCTGAAGAACTTTTCTACCAAAGACTGTTTCTGAAGAAGCAAATACATCAAAATGGTAAAATGTTGAAAATGTATGCAAAGAAGACCAAGTTGCTCTTACAACATCTAAAGAATGTAAAGATCTTTCAAGACCATTCTTAGGATTAGGACATAAAGAAGGAACAACAATTTCCCTACTATTGTTGTTAGAAGTAACAACCTTAGGAAGAAATTTAAACGAAGTCCGCAAAACAGCTTTATCATGATGGAAAATCAGAAAAAGAGACTCGCAAAATAGAGCAGACAATTCAGACACTCTTCTAGCAGAAGAAATAGCCAAAAGGAACAACACTTTCAAAGAAAGTAGTTTAATATCCAAAGAATACATAGGCTCAAAAGGAGGAGCCTGCAAAGAGATTTATTTAATAACAGGCTTGATACGAACCAAAGCCTGAACAAAACAGTGAATATCAGGAAGTTTAGCAATCTTTCTATGAAATAAAACAGAAAGAGCAGAGATTTGTCCCTTCAAAGTACTTGCAGACAAACCTTTATCCAAACCATCCTGAAGAAACTGTAAAATTCTAGGAATTCTAAAAGAATGCCAAGAGATTTTATGAGAAGAACTCCATGAAATATAGGCTTTCCAAACCTGATAATAAATCTTCCTTGAAACAGACTAACAAGCCTGTAGCATAGTATTAATCACTGAGTCAGAGAAACCTCTATGACTAAGCACTAAGCGTTCAATTTCCATACCTTCAATTTTAGCGATTTGAGATCCTAATGGAAAAAACGGCCCTTGAGACAGAAGGTCTGGCCTTAAAGGAAGTGGCCAAGGTTGGCAACTGGACATCTGGACAAGATCTGCATACCGAAATCTGTGACGTCATGCTGGTGCTATCAGAAACACATGCGATTGTTCCATTATGATCTTGGAGATTACCCTTGGAAGAAGAACTAGAGGCGGAAATTGTAAGCAGGTTGGTAAAACCAAGGAACTGCTAACGCATCCACCATCTCCACCTGAGGATCCCTGGACCTGGAAAGGTACCTGGGAAACTTTTTGTTTAGATGGGAATCCATCAGATCTATTCGGGAAGACACCACATCTGTACAATCTGACCACTCCCCCGGATGTAAAGACTGACGGCTGAGATAATCCGCTTCCCAATTGTCTACACCTGGAATATTGATCGCAGAAATTAGACATGAGTTGGATTCCACCCAAGAAAGTATCCGAGATACTTCTTTCATCGCTAAAGGACTGCGAGTCCCACCCTGATGATTGACATATGCCACAGTTGTGATATTGTCTGTCTGAAAACAAATGAATGATTATCTCTTTAATAGAGGCCAAGCCTGAAGAGCCCTGAAAATAGTATGGAGTTCTAAAATATTGATTGGTAACCTCGCCTCTTGAGGATTCCAAACTCCTTGTGCTGTCAGAGACCAACAGACAGCTCCCCAAACTGTGAGACTTGCATCTGTTGAAATCACAGTCCAGGAAGGACGAACAAAAAAGGCCTCTTGAATAATCCGATGATGGTCTAACCATCAAGTCAGAGTGAGTTAAGAGTTGGGATTTAAGAATATAAATTGTGATATCCGAGTATAATCCCTGCACCATTGATTCAGCATGCAAAGCTGCAGAGGTCTCATATGAAAATGAGCAAAGGGGATTGTGTCCGATGCTGCAGTCATGAGACCTGAAACTTCCATGCACATAGCCACTGAAGGGAATGATTGAGACTGAAGGTTTAGACAGGTTAGACCTATTAGAAGTTTTAGATTTACCTTTAGACTTTTTATCTTGAGGCAAAAAAAACTCCCTTCCCCCCAGTAATAGTGGAAATAATAGAATCCAACTGGGAACCAAACAAATTATTACCCTGGAATGATAGAGATAGTAACCTAGATTTAGATACCATGTCAGCATTTCATGATTTGAGCCATAAAGCTCTTCTAGCTAAAATAGCCAAAGACATAGATTTAACATCAATCTTGATGATATCAAAAATAGCATCACAGATAAAATGATTAGCATGTTGAAGCAAACGAACAATGCTATGTAAATCAGAATCTTTTTCCCGTTGTGCTAAGCTATCCAACCAAAAGGTTGATGCAACCATAGAAATGGTAGGTCTGAGAATATAGCCAGAATGTAAATAAGCTTTTCTTAGATAAGATTCAATTTTCCTATCTAAAGAATCCTTAAAATAGGTACTATCTTCCATAGGAATAGTAGTATGCTTAGCAAGAGTAGAAATAGCCCCATCAACCTTAGGGACTTTTTCCCAA
Organism: Bombina bombina; assembly: GCF_027579735.1. Lineage (NCBI taxonomy): Eukaryota > Metazoa > Chordata > Amphibia > Anura > Bombinatoridae > Bombina > Bombina bombina. The sequence goes on along the minus strand of NC_069501.1, from coordinate 257,760,251 downwards.
AACTCTAACTTAGCCACTGGCAAAGGATACAACTTTTTAAACCTTGAAGAAGGAACAAAAGAAGTACCAGGCTTAGACCATTCCTTAGCAATCACATTAGAAATAGCATTAGGAACAGAGAAAACCTCAGGAGTAAATCACAGGCGGTTTATAGACAGAATTTAAACATTTACTGGATTTATTATCAAAAGGACCAGACTCCTCAATATCCAAAGTTATCAACACTTCTTTTAACAAAGAACGAATATACTCAATCTTAAAAAGATAAGTTGATTTATCAGTGTCAATGTCTGAAGTGGGATCTTCTGAATCAGAGAGATCCTCATCAGTATGTTGTCGGTCATTACAAATTTCATCAGTATTATGAAAAGTTTTAAAAGACCTTTTACATTTATTTGAAGGTGGAATAGCAGCCATAGCCTTCTGTATCGCATCAGCAATATAATTTTTCATATCAACAGGGATATAATGTACATTAGATGTTGAGGGAACAACAGATACTGCACTAGCACTAATAGAAACTTTTTCTGCATGCAAAAGCTTATCATGACAACTGTTACATACTACAGCTGGAGATATAGAAGCCTATATATGAAATGTCTGTCTGACCTGATCCGACAGTGCGGATCAAGTCCGACAGACATCGCTGAATGCGGAGAGCAATATGCTCTCCGTATTCAGTATTGCACCAGCAGCTCACAAGAGCATGCGGACAGGGTTATGGAGCAGCGATCTTTAGACAGCTGCTTCATAACTGCTGTTTCTGGCGAGCCTGCAGGCTCACCAGAAACACGGGCCCTCAAGCTCCGTACGGAGCTTGATAGATAGGCCCCATAATCTCTCCCCTAGCTTACAACACATACACTTAGCTTTGGTAGAACTGTGTTCATGCAGCATGGTTCCTACAGCAGCTTCTGAGACAGGATCAGATTGAGACATCTTGTAAAATGTAAAAGAAAAAATTATATTTAAACAAAAATATCTTATTTCCACATATAGCAGTTTCAGGAATGGGAAAAAATGCAAATGCATAGATTTTTCAAAAAAGCAAATAGCATAGCCCTCTGAGCATAAAGAAGGCAAGGAGCATATAGGAAGTGGGGTAAAATAAAACTAAATTTTTTGGCGCCAAGTATGACGCACGACGCAAAAGGAAGTATATAAATTTTTTGGCACCAACAAACATCCGGAAATGAGGCAACTCGCGTCATAGCAAACACAACATTGCGCCAAACAATCTGGAGTCAACTAAGATGCAGGAAATGACTAACTTGAGTCATCATAGATGCACATTTGCGCCAAAAAATACTCGCACCAAGAATGACGCAATAAATAACAGCATTTTGTGCCCTCGTGAGACTAATTTTCCCACAAGTTTTTTGAAAAAAAAAAAAAAAAATTGGAAAAAAGACTATACCCCAGGTAAGACAAAAACTTCCTAAAACATGATTCCCATATTGAAACTGCCAGACTGCAAAGGGAAATACACATAGACCTGACTAATGGCAAATATAAGTAAATACATATATTTAGAAGTTTATATAAATACATTAAAGCGCCAACCATAGCTGAGAGTGTCTTAAATAATGATACATACTTACCGAAAGACACCCATCCACATATAGCAGATAGCAAAACCAGTACTGAAAACTATCAGCAGAGGTAATGGTATAAGAGTATATTGTCGATCTGAAAAGGGAGGTAGGAGATGAATCCCTACGACCGATAACAGAGAACCCTTGAAAAGATTTCCGATGAGTGAAACCATAAAAATCAACAGGCAATACTCTCTTCACATCCCTCTGACAAACACTGTACTCTGAGAGGAATTGGGCTTCAGAATGCTTAGAAGAGCTTATCATAGAAGAGGTGGGAGGTGTATTTATAGGCATTTTGAGGTTTGGGAAACTTTGCCCCTCCTGGTGGGATTGTATATCCCATACGTCACTAGCTCATGGACTCTTGCCAATTACATGAAAGAAATAAGTGACATCGCTATCATATCCACCAAGCACAAGCTTCAACAGAGGATGCTGTATGAAACTATATAAATATTGTGTTGAATACCCAATTTAGAGCCCTAGCTTGGACAGTTAAGAGATACAGGCAGCAGCCTACAATGTGTCTTATTATACCCCCCAGGTCACCCGGGTAAAGGCAGTTAACATCATACTGCAAAATACAGTCGCTACCACATTTTTGATAATATCTGTACCTCTGAACATGAAGGAAGCTATTATATCTGTACACAATTTGCTAATAGAATTGGAGCGAAAGATGTGCAAAAATGTTGACAGCTTTAAGTATCTAGTTAGGCACATGCATTTGGAAACCGAGGCACAGGAACCTAAGGCAGAAATAACAACATATTCCATGAATTCGAGAGGGGACATGCAACCATGCAATCCTGAGTGGATGTATGTGAGATGAACCCATACACGGATACATATAATTGCACCCTCTCCATCTCAATTTAAAGCTGGCATAGGGTAAAATCTTGCAGTTCTTAACATACCCCATTCAGGCTTGGAAATGGCGCTGCAGCCTACCTGATGTTCTACTGTGGACCTGGAACCTTGGACTACTTGAGGACAGTTTAGCTACTATCACCTTCTTTTTTTTATATTGTTTATTGTTAATTATAACATTTTAAAATGCAGATAGGTAATACCTGAACAACTAATGTGCCTTTGGTAGACTGATAGCAATACGCTCTCCGTATTCAGTATTCAGTATTGCACCAGCAGCTCACAAGAGCTGCTGGTGCAACGCCGCCCCCTGCAGACTCGTGAGACTAATTTTCCCGCAAATTTTAAAAGAAAAAAAAGTCAAATTGGAAAAAAGACTATACCCCAGGTAAGACAAAAACTTCCTAAAACATGATTCACATATTGAAACTGCCAGACTGCAAAGGGAAATACACATAGACCTGACTCATGGCAAATATAAGTAAATACATATATTTAGAAGTTTATATAAATACATTAAAGCGCCAACCATAGCTGAGAGTGTCTTAAATAATGATACATACTTACCGAAAGACACCCATCCACATATAGCAGATAGCAAAACCAGTACTGAAAACTATCAGCAGAGGTAATGGTATAAGAGTATATTGTCGATCTGAAAAGGGAGGTAGGAGATGAATCCCTTTGACCGATAACAGAGAACCCTTGAAAAGATTTCCCATGAGTGAAACCATAAAAATCAACAGGCAATACTCTCTTCACGTCCCTCTGACAAACACTGTACTCTGAGAGGAATTGGGCTTCAGAATGCTTAGAAGAGCTTATCATAGAAGAAATCATAAAAATCAAGCACAAACTTACTTCACCACCTCCATAGGAGGCAAAGTTTGTAAAACTGAGTTGTGGGTGTGGTGGGAGGTGTATTTATAGGCATTTTGAGGTTTGGGAAACTTTGCCCCTCCTGGTGGGATTGTATATCCCATACGTCACTAGCTCATGGACTCTTGCCAATTACATGAAAGAAATAAGTGACATCGCTATCATATCCACCAAGCACAAGCTTCAACAGAGGATGCTGTATGAAACTATATAAATATTGTGTTGAATACCCAATTTAGAGCCCTAGCTTGGACAGTTAAGAGATACAGACGGCAGCCAACAATGTGTCTTATTATAGCCCCCAGGTCGCCGGGGTAAAGGCAGTTAACATCATACTGCAACATACAGTCGCTACCACATTTTTGAAAATATCTGTACCTCTGAACATGAAGGAAGCTAATATATCTGTACACAATTTGCTTATAGAATTGGAGCGAAAGATGTGCAAAAATGTTGACAGCTTTAAGTATCTAGTTAGGCACATGCATTTGGAAACCGAGTCACAGGAACCTAAGGCAGAAATAACAATAGATTCCATGAATTGGAGAGGGGACATGCAACCACGCAATCTTGAGCGGATGTATGTGAGATGAACCCATACACGGATGCATATAATTACACCCTCTCCATCTCAATTTAAAGCTGTCATAGGGTAAAATCTTGCAGTTCTTAACATACCCCATTCAGGCTTGGAAATGGCGCTGCAGCCTACCTGATGGTTTACTGTGGACCTGGAACCTTGGACTACTTGAGGATAGTTTAGCTACTATCACCTTCTTTTTTTATATTGTTTATTGTTAATTATAACCTTTTAAAATGCAGATAGGTAATACCTGAACAAATAATGTGCCTTTAGTAGACTGATAGCAATTTTTACAAGGGTCTTATATGTTTTTCCCATAGAATGTCAGTGTTGAAAATAGAAATGTACATATAGCAGTGGCATTAGACATAAAAAACATAATTTATGCTTACCTGATAAATTTATTTCTCTTGTAGTGTATCCAGTCCACGGATCATCCATTACTTGTGGGATATTCTCCTTCCCAACAGGAAGTTGCAAGAGGATCACCCACAGCAGAGCTGCTATATAGCTCCTCCCCTCACTGCCATATCCAGTCATTCGACCGAAACAAGCCGAGAAAGGAGAAAACCATCAGGTGCAGTGGTGACTGTAGTTTTAATAAAATTTAGACCTGCCTTAAAAGGACAGGGCGGGCCGTGGACTGGATACACTAAAAGAGAAATAAATTTATCAGGTAAGCATAAATTATGTTTTCTCTTGTTAAGTGTATCCAGTCCACGGATCATCCATTACTTGTGGGATACCAATACCAAAGCTAAAGTACACGGATGATGGGAGGGACAAGGCAGGATTAAACGGAAGGAACCACTGCCTGAAGAACCTTTCTCCCAAAAACAGCCTCTGAAGAAGCAAAAGTATCAAATTTGTAAAATTTTGAAAAGGTGTGAAGCGAAGACCAAGTCGCAGCCTTGCAAATCTGTTCAACAGAGGCCTCATTTTTAAAGGCCCAGGTGGAAGCCACAGCTCTAGTAGAATGAGCTGCAATCCTTTCAGGGGGCTGCTGTCCAGCAGTCTCATAGGCTAGGCGTATTATGCTCCGAAGCCAAAAGGAAAGAGAGGTTGCTGAAGCTTTTTGACCTTTCCTCTGTCCAGAGTAAACAACAAACAGGGAAGATGTTTGACGAAAATCCTTAGTAGCTTGTAAGTAAAACTTCAAGGCACGGACTACGTCCAGATTATGTAAAAGACGTTCCTTCTTTGAAGAAGGATTAGGACACAATGATGGAACAACAATCTCTTGATTGATATTCTTGTTAGAAACCACCTTAGGTAAAAACCCAGGTTTGGTATGCAGAACTACCTTATCTGCATAAAAACAGAACTTTCCAAGATAAAAGTTTAATATCAGTGGAATGAAGGGGTTCAAACGGAACTTTAAGAACCAAGATTAAGCTCCACGGGGGAGCAACAGGTTTAAACACAGGCTTAATTCTAACCAAAGCCTGACAAAATGCATGGACGTCTGGAACCTCTGCCAGACGCTTGTGCAAAAGAATAGACAGAGCAGAAATCTGTCCTTTTAAGGAACTAGCTGATAATCCTTTGTCCAAACCCTCTTGGAGAAAGGACAATATCCTAGGAATCCTAACCTTACTCCATGAGTAATTCTTGGATTCACACCAATAAAGATATTTACGCCATATCTTGTGGTAGATTTTCCTGGTGACAGGCTTTCGTGCCTGTATTAAGGTATCAATGACTGACTCGGAGAAGCCACGCTTTGATAGAATCAAGCGTTCAATCTCCATGCAGTCAGTCTCAGAGAAATTAGATTTGGATGATTGAAAGGATCTTGTATTAGAAGGTCCTGTCTCAGAGGCAGAGTCCATGGTGGAAAGGATGACATGTCCACTAGGTCTGCATACCAGGTCCTGCGTGGCCACGCAGGCGCTATCAGAATCACTGATGCTCTCTCCTGTTAGATCTTGGCAATCAGTCGAGGGAGCAGAGGAAACGGTGGAAACACATAAGCCAGGTTGAAGAACCAAGGCGCTGCTAGAGCATCTATCAGCATCGCTTCTGGGTCCCTGGACCTGGATCCATAACAAGGAAGCTTGGCGTTCTGGCGAGATGCCATGAGATCCAATTCTGGTTTGCCCCAACGATGGACCAGTTGAGCAAACACCTCCGGATGGAGTTCCCACTCCCCCGGATGAAAAGTCTGACGACTTAGAAAATCCGCCTCCCAGTTCTCTACGCCTGGGATGTGGATCGCTGACAGGTGGCAAGAGTGAGACTCTGCCCAGCGAATTATCTTTGAGACTTCTAACATCGCTAGGGAACTCCTGGTTCCCCCTTGATGGTTGATGTAAGCCACAGTCGTGATGTTGTCCGACTGAAATCTGATGAACCTCAGGGTTGCTAACTGAGGCCAAGCTAGAAGAGCATTGAATATTGTTCTCAACTCCAGAATATTTATTGGGAGGAGTTTCTCCTCCTGAGTCCACGATCCCTGAGCCTTCAGGGAGTTCCAGACTGCACCCCAACCTAGAAGGCTGGCATCTTTTGTTACAATCGTCCAATCTGGCCTGCGAAAAGACATACCCTTGGACAGATGGACCCGAGATAGCCACCAGAGAAGAGAATCTCTGGTCTCTTGATCCAGATTTAGTAGAGGGGACAAATCTGAGTAAACCCCATTCCACTGACTTAGCATGCATAATTGCAGCGGTCTGAGATGCAGGCGCGCAAATGGCACTATGTCCATTGCCGCTACCATTAAGACGATTACTTCCATGCACTGAGCCACTGACGGGCGTGGAATGGAATGAAGGACACGGCAAGCATTTAGAAGTTTTGATAACCTGGACTCCGTCAGGTAAATTTTCATCTCTACCGAATCTATAAGAGTCCCTTGGAAGGAGACTCTTGTGAGTGGGGATAGAGAACTCTTTTCCACATTCACTTTCCACCCATGCAACCTCAGAAATGCCAGAACTATCTCTGTATGAGACTTGGCAATTTGAAAGCTTGACGCCTGTATCAGGATGTCGTCTAGATAAGGAGCCACCGCTATGCCCCGCAGTCTTAGAACCGCCAGAAGTGAGCCCAGAACCTTTGTAAAAATTCTCGGGGCTGTAGCCAACCCGAAGGGAAGAGCTACAAATTGGTAATGCCTGTCTAGAAAGGCAAACCTTAGGAACCGATGATGATCTTTGTGAATCGGTATGTGAAGGTAGGCATCCTTTAAGTCCACTGTGGTCATGTACTGACCCTCTTGGATCATGGGTAGGATGGTCCGAAAAAGTTTCCATTTTGAATGATGGAACTCTGAGGAATTTGTTTAAGATCTTTAGATCCAAAATTGGTCTGAAGGTTCCCTCTTTCTTGGGAACCACAAACAGATTTGAATAAAAACACTGTCCTTGTTCCGTCCACGGAACTGGATGGATCACTCCCATTACTAGGAGGTCTTGCACACAGCTTAGGAATGCCTCTTTCTTTATCTGGTTTGCTGATAACCTTGAAAGATGAAATCTCCCTTGTGGAGGAGAAGCTTTGAAGACCAGAAGATATCCCTGAGATATGATCTCCAATGCCCAGGGATCCTGAACATCTCTTGCCCACGCCTGGGCGAAGAGAGAAAGTCTGCCCCCCACTAGATCCGTTTCCGGATAGGGGGACGTTCCTTCATGCTGTCTTGGGGGCAGCAGCAGGCTTTCTGGTCTGCTTGCCCTTGTTCCAGGACTGGTTAGGTTTCCAGGCCTGTCTGGAATGAGCAACAGTTCCCTCTTGTCTTGAAGCAGAGGAAGTTGATGCTGCTCCTGCCTTGAAATTTCAAAAGGCACGAAAATTAGACTGTTTGGCCTTTGATTTGGCCCTGCCCTGAGGAAGGGTATGACCCTTACCTCCAGTAATGTCAGCAATAATTTCCTTCAAGCCAGGCCCGAATAAGGTCTGCCCCTTGAAAGGAATGTTGAGTAATTTAGAATTTGAAGTCACGTCATCTGACCAGGATTTAAGCCATAATGCCCTACGCGCCTGGATGGCAAATCCGGAATTCTTAGCCGTTAGTTTAGTCAAATGAACAATGGCATCAGAAACAAATGAGTTAGCTAGCTTAAGCGTTCTAAGCTTGTCAATAATTTCAGTCAATGGAGCTGTATGGATGGCCTCTTCCAGGGCCTCAAACCAGAATGCCGCCGCAGCAGTGACAGGCGCAATGCATGCAAGGGGCTGTAAAATAAAACCTTGTTGAATAAACATTTTCTTAAGGTAACCCTCAAATTTTTTATCCATTGGATCTGAAAAAGCACAACTATCCTCAACCGGGATAGTGGTACGCTTTGCTAAAGTAGAAACTGCTCCCTCCACCTTAGGGACCGTCTGCCATAATTCCCTTGTAGTGGCGTCTATTGGAAACATTTTTCTAAAAATAGGAGGTGGTGAAAAAGGCACACCCGGTCTATCCCACTCCTTGCTAATAATTTCTGTAAGCCTTTTAGGTATAGGAAAAACATCAGTACACACCGGCACCGCATAGTATTTATCCAGCCTACACAATTTCTCTGGTACTGCAACTGTGTTACAGTCATTCAGAGCAGCTAATACCTCCCCAAGCAATACACGGAGGTTCTCAAGCTTAAATTTAAAATTAGAAATCTCTGAATCAGGTTTCCCTGAGTCAGAGACGTCACCCACAGACTGAAGCTCTCCGTCCTCATGTTCTGCATATTGTGACGCAGTATCAGACATGGCTCTTACAGCATCTGCAAGCTCTGTATCTCTTCTAACCCCAGAGCTATCGCACTTGCCTCTTAATTCTGGCAATCTGGATAATACCTCTGACAGGGTATTATTCATGATTGCAGCCATGTCCTGCAAGGTAATCGCTATGGGCGTCCCTGATGTAATTGGCGCCATACTAGCGTGCGTCCCCTGAGAGGGAGGCGAAGGGTCTGACACGTGGGGAGAGTTAGTCGGCATAACTTCCCCCTCGATAGAACCCTCTGGTGACAATTCTTTTATAGATAAAGACTGATCTTTACTGTTTAAGGTGAAATCAATACATTTAGTACACATTCTCCTATGGGGCTCCACCATGGCTTTCAAACATAATGAACAAGTTTCCTCTGTGTCAGACATGTTTATACAGACTAGCAATGAGACTAGCAAGCTTGGAAAACACTTTAAAACAAGTTTACAAGCAATACAAAAAACGTTACTGTGCCTTTAAGAAACACAAATTTTGTCAAAATTTGAAATAACAGTGAAAAAAGGCAGTTACACTAACGAAATATTTACAGTGTATGTAATAAGTTACCAGAGCATTGCGCCCACTTGCAAATGGATGATTAACCCCTTAATACCAAAAACTGAATAATAAATGACAAAAACGTTTTTTAAACAGTCACAACAACTGCCACAGCTCTACTGTGGCTTTTTACCTCCCTCAAAAACGACTTTGAAGCCCTTTGAGCCCTCCAGAAATGTCCTGGAACATGCAGGAAGAAGCTGGATGTCTGTGTCTTTAATTTTTGCTGCGCAAAAAAGCGCTAAAATAGGCCCCTCCCACTCATATTACAACAGTGGAAAGCCTCAGGAAACTGTTTATAGGCAAAAATCAAGCCAGCCATGTGGAAAAAACTAGGCCCCAATAAGTTTTATCACCAAACATATATAAAAAACAATTAAACATGGCAGCAAACGTTTTATATTACACTTTTATAAGAGTATGTATCTCTGTTAATAAGCCTGATACCAGTCGCTATCACTGCATTTAAGGCTTTACTTACATTACTTCGGTATCAGCAGCATTTTCTAGCAAATTCCATTCCCTAGAAAAATATTAACTGTACATAACTTATTGCAGGAAAACCTGCACGCCATTCCCCCTCTGAAGTTACCTCACTCCTCAGAATATGTGAGAACAGCAATGGATCTTAGTTACTTCTGCTAAGATCATAGAAAACGCAGGCAGATTCTTCTTCTAAATACTGCCTGAGATAAACAGTACGCTCCGGTACCATTTTAAAATAACAAACTTTTGATTGAAGAAATAAACTAAGTATAAAACACCACTCTCCTCTTACGACCTCCTTCTTTGTTGAGAGTTGCAAGAGAATGACTGGGTATGGCAGTGAGGGGAGGAGCTATATAGCAGCTCTGCTGTGGGTGATCCTCTTGCAACTTCCTGTTGGGAAGGAGAATATCCCACAAGTAATGGATGATCCGTGGACTGGATACACTTAACAAGAGAAAACAATAGTTGCTGCCTTAACAACCTACATTACCATTTACACTGGAACATGTCTATCACCACACTCTGAAGTAGAGACCTTTAACAGAGGGAATTAATTCAGCAGTGGTGTCCTACTTTAAGTTTACTCTTTTACTGTATATTACCATACAGGTTACAATACCTATTATAACAAAATCTCTAAGAAGACCTCACAGTTATCTGCTAATTGTTGCTGTGCTTTTGCCATGTGAAAGAAAACATTTATGTTCAAGGTTGCCATAATCCTGATGCTTCTACAAGTAAAATGAGAAATGCATCATATGTTTGTGTACTGGTTTAGGAAATTACAAAACTCAAAATATAGGATTGTTTGTTTAGGGTAGTCAATAGCTTAGGGTGCCACTATAGCAATAGAATAATACCTTAACATAGGTACCCGAACATGTTTCAGCACAAATGTTATAGTTTACAACCTCTCATAGTTTATAGCACATATCATTATACACATTTTAATATGTAGAATAGAACACTTCTATTGAGTCAGGTTTTGCCGTTTTTAGTATTATATTGATGTTAAACTCCCATGATGTCTAATACAAGCAAGGTTTATTGTTTCATCTATGTGTACTACTTCTAACTAGATGACTACTACATAATTAACACATAGAGCAAGTGTGAGTATTGTTCCACAAATATGATAACCGACTACTTTATCCATATACAGAAAACTATTGTTGTATCTCTTAAACGTGCGCTCCTTTTATAATACTCATTAGTAGACAGATATAGTGTATCTAGTTCTCTTAAGCTAAATAATTGTTCAGAGGTTACACTAATATATGTATAATCTTTGTTATAACTATGTTATGTTATTCTACATTATGCTATTACTCAACTAGAAATGTACTCAACTTATGTATATCATAGGGCCCAATAGTGGCCAGCTCTGTGACTACCTTATGTTTTTTTATTTTCACAAGCACACGGCCCACAAGTGGCCAGCTCAGTAGTCACCTCAATAAGATAGTTTATATATAAAAAGAAGTTTTCATAAGCCCACGCCATGTTACTTACTGTATCACTCATGACTTTCAATGTACAATGTCAAGTTGGCTTTTTCTCAATGTTTATATAGGATTGTTATACTTGTAACATGACAATCTCTGTTTGATGTATCTTTTGAAAAAAAACTTAATAAAAGAATATAAATAAAAAATTAAAACACAGAAGCTCGACTTCTATTGTTTTGTTCATATGAGGCAAATTATACTACCTTTCTTATTTTATCTCAGTGTTTTGTTCAATGGTCAAAAATATTGGTAAATACACATCATAACATTGACCAAAATCATACAAATACAGACTAAAAGAATTGAAATTTATACTTAGAAGTGAACTCATTTATTACTCAGACATGCCTTTAGGGCTGCTTGACTAAAGAGTGGAAAGGAATCCTTCTCTAAAATTCAAACAAAATAACATTTCTGTACCAGATAGCTGAATTGACTATGACTGAGCATTCTAAGGATACATTTTTTATTTTTTTTTACAAGTGCAGGAATTTTAAATGCTGAACACAGACTGAAGCACAGTGGACATGTAATGCTTCAGTCTCACTCCCAAGCTCCCATAGACTTTAATGGCTCAGGCACTACAGCCTCTTGGTGGTTAGAAAAAGGTGTTTGGGGAAGTGAGAAAGCAAACAGGTACATTTTATTGTTTATTATTTTTAGTAGCTTCAGGGACTGTTTTTGTTCATACAGTTCTACTACAGTAATGCACAGACTATGCATACATGTTTTGTTAAATGACAGAAATTGCCTATATGCACTGGACTGGGAATGATGTATAAACTTACATGGCTTCCATATACCTCAATATAAAATATCTGCAGTAATTTAGGGGAACAATATTATGTAATAATGGTGAACCTGGGTTTGTTTTCTGTCATTAGTAATATATTTTGTATTGTATTTATTTCTTATAGGAGGATCAGAGTCCATTTACTGTATCACAGAGTCATTAAGTTATTTTGCTGTTTACATTGCAGTTTCACGAACATCCACTCACCACACAGAGCAATAATGTGACTGCTGTCTTCATGTACAAACTTCCTAGTCACTGCTTCTTCCATCAGCTGCTTCACCTGAAATAAACAGTAACCGCTATTAGTTTAAGTATACAACAATGTATTTTTTATTATTGCAGTGGTATAAAAACAAGTGCAGTCTAATAACGTAAGCAAAGCTTTTAGAGCTTAAAAGGACAGTAAAGTCATAATTAGACATTCATGATTTAGACAGAGCATACATTTTTTAAACAACTTTCTAATTTACTTCTATTATTTAATTTGCTTCCTTCTCTTGTTATCCTTTGCTGTAAGGTTTATCTAGGAAAGCTTGGGAGAAGCAAAGAAAATAGGTTCTAGCTGCTGATTGGTGGCTGCATAAATATATATATACCAATTGTCATTGGCTCACCCTTGTGTTCAGTTAGAAACCAGTAGTGTATTGCTGCTCCTTCAAAAAATGATACCAAGAGAATTAAACCAATTTGATACTAGAAGTAAACTGGAAAGTTGTTTAAAATTGTATGTTCTACCTAAATCATGAAATAAAAAAATTGTGTTTCATGTCCCTTTAAGTATACCATAAAGATAACATACCAACACAATCAATTTGTATTGAGAGCCGTTGCGTTTTTTTGATTCCAATAGGAAAGGCAATCCCTTTATAATAAAAAGGTTAAAACATACATGACCAAAATGAAGACGTTATCATTGTGCACATTTGGTAAGTTGGTCTGGAAATACTTAGGTTTTCTTAGCAAACATTTTATTTTGAAGATGCTTAGCGTTTTGAAAGAGACACTATACTTTAAAGGCCTAAGCAATTTTACAATTGGATAGAAACAGAAATGTATATTTCTATATTATAAAAATCCTCAAGTGAGCAATACCTTAGTGAGCAAGTGTTTGGGCTGCAGAAAAATGAGGTCAGTAACAAGCTGAATCTCAGCAGTAGGAAGCAAGAATAGAAACCGACTTACATTTAAAAAGTAGAGCATATAATTGAATTGTTGCAATATGAAATAAGTTAGGTTTTTTAACCATCAAAATTAGGATTCATAGTTAGATTTGTATTGAAATACAGTTAGGGTTTGAGTTACAGTTACATTAGGATCATGGTTGACTGTGACATTTCTGTTGTGACATTACAATACTGAAGGGCAAATTTATCAAACAGAGTACTCTCCTTGTATTTTGTCTCAACATGTAAACCTAAATACACTGTCATATTTATATAAAAATAAATTCCATAGAAAATAAAACTTCATTTGGTTTTCAATAGTGACACATGATCATAATTTGCATTAATTTAATGTTAGAGTAACTTCAATAGGTTGTCAGCCCAAGCACCAAGAAATTCACCTATTCTACCAAAATAATGCTTCAAACAGCAAATCTCATTTACAATATCTGAAGCTGCCAAAATGTGCTTATGCCTAGGTATCTTCAATATTAAAGCTAAGAAATGTAAAAGTATGTTTCCATTAATCACAATAGAAATGTTAGTCTCACTAATTAACATACTTCAACTTGATGGGATTAGGAATGAAATCTCCAACCTAACTACTGAAATTAGAATATTTTCAGCTATATTAACATAGGCAAAAACACGGATCTCAAATCTTGAGGATAAAGTACAAAGCATGAGCACTAATACAATATCATTAGAGAAACAGGTAGCTGCGCTGAGCGCAAAAACAGAAGACCTAGAAGACAGATCTAGACTTAATAATCTAAAAGTAATTGGGCTTCCAGAAACAACTAAATATAATGATCTTATTTATTTTGCCTCAGTGCAGCTACCTCAAACCCTAGGTCTAGGGGATCTTTCACCTATAGCAGTAGAAAGAGCTCATCGCATGGGTCCACTTAGAAAAGAAACAGAGGCTAAAAGTAAAGGACGACCTTTAATTATTAAGTACCTGAATTTCCAGGATAAAATTCAAATTTTCAAGAATTATCGCAAGATGGACAAGTGCAGTATTGATCAACATAAGGTTCTACTCTTCCAAGATTACTCAGCAGAAACGGATAGTAAAAGGAAGGAAATGGCTCCCTACTGCACTTGTCTTATCAATGCAAATTACAATGCCAAATTACTTTACCTTGCTAACATTTTTCTCTCAATAGATGGGACAGTAAAAACTGCAAGTAATATTAGTGAGGCTCGATTGCTCTTGAAAGACCTAAAGCTGGAATAACTAGACAGGACACAGGAGTTAGGATAAGACTTGTAGCTCAAATATGAAAAGGATGATGTTCAGGAATAAAGTTTTGTTTTTAATATATATATATATATATTTTTTTTTCTCTTCCTCCCCCCTCCCCCTCTCTATCATTAGTCTCCCTTTTTTATATAAGAGATGGGAATCAATAATATAAATTTTTTATCATGGAACGTAGGGGGGATGGCTTCGCTAATAAAGCGAAAAAAGATACTAAAACACCTCAATAAGTATAGACCTCAGATAGCTTTCATCGAGGAAACTCACCTAAAACCTATAGAAATTACTAAACTTAAAACTTTATGGGTAGGTGAAGCGAGGAAAAAGGGCGTTTGTATACTGTTCCATAAAAATTTGAATTTTAAGATTATATCACACAATATATACCCACAAGGTAGATATATAATTTTAGAGGTTGACATCCAGGGACTAAAGCTTGTCTTATGTAATGTCTATGGTCCTAATAAGTATGATCCACCTTTTTGGGAAAAATTAAGGACCAATTTAATGTATTTCAATGGGGGGAAAATCATAATAGCAGGAGACTTTAATATGGCTCCAAGTATAAGCCTGGATAGGTTTTCTAAAAAATTAAAACCGCTACAATCTACGAGGAATAATAATTTCAGGCTCCTCACACAAGATCTAAAATTACATGATGTCTGGCGTCTCCAAAACCCCGAGAAAAAATGTATACATGTGAATCTAAAACTTACTCTACATTCTCCCTCATAGATTTCTTTCTATTTCCTGAAAATCGTCTAGACATTAATATGAAAACAGATATCAAAGAAATTATTATTTCAGATCACGCAGCTATTTCCTTACAAATACAAATTAAATTGGTGAAAACCTCAAGGTTTTCTAGCTTTTCCTTTCCTAGGTACTTATCAGATAACATACAGTTCAACAACTGGCTCAAAGAAAAATGGAATGAGTTCTCTCATAACAATAGGGAGGCTATCAATAAACCAGAACTATTCTGGGAGACATTTAAGGCTTTTATCAGAGGAGAAATAGTGGCCTACCTATGTAAATGGAAAAAAAAAAATGTAAACTAAGAGATGTTTAGCTGGCAAGGCAAGTTAAAAATAGCTATGAAAGATATATTGTAACTCCAACAAAAATTAATTGGGGGAAATACCAAAGAAGTAGGCAGGATAGAGAAATATTTATAAAACAGAAAGATATACAAGAAGATAAAAAACAGAAAATTAAATTCAGGACCCATTATGGCAGATCAGCCAAATTTCTATCTATAGTAACTAAAAATACAGACTATAACGCTATCCCTGTACTTAGAGAAAATGGCCATAGAATATATGACCAAAAATTAATAAAAGAAGCATTTCTTAAATATTACAATAAAAATCTATATGTAACAGGAGATAAACCAACAAAATAAAGAAAAATTCTGGAATAATATCTGTAATATGCCTAGAATTAAATTAGAAGATCTTGCAGAATTAAATGAACCTATTACACTAGAAGAAGTCATAGTCCACATTCAAACAGCTAAAGGAAGTAAATCACCTGGGCCTGATTTAATTCCAGCAGAATTCTTTAAGTGTCTAAAAGATGAGGTATCCCCAACCCTAGTAAATCTATATAATCAATATTTTATTAAGAAAAAAATGGACTCACCTTATTTCACAGCTTCAACAATCGTACTAATCCTCAAAAAGGGGAAAGACCCTGAGAAAATAAATTCATATAGACCAATTGCGCTACTCAATAACGACTATAAAATTCTTATGACTATTCTAGCAAATAGACTTAAAAAAGTTCTAGGGACCTTAATCCATGAGGATTAAGTTGGATTCATGAAAGGCAGGAATATTTCTAAAATAATTTGACGAACCCTTACGATCTTAGAATACTACTGGAATGAAAATAACGAAGAAAGAAATATAAACAAACAAGATCTAACTATACTCTCAGTAGATGCCGAAAAGGTCTTTGATGTAGTTAATTGGGATCATCTTGATACGGCACTGGGGAATTTTGGATTTAAGGGTAATTTTCTCAAATTGATTCAGCTATTTTACCAAACTACTCTCTCCAACTTGAAAATAAACAATTCCCTCACTGAAAGCTTTAGCTTAGAAAGGGGGACTCGCCAGGTATGTCCATTATCCCCCCTATTATTCAATATATCATTAGAACCTCTGCAATTCTCCTGCGCCAAGAAATGTCAGGTATAACCATTGGAGATACTAAAACCGTTTTAACTTTGTTCGCAGATGACTTGTTAGTTTTCTTAAGTAAAATAGAATCCTCTATTAGACAACTTTTAAGTCTGATAGAACTATATGGATCTTTCTCTGGATATAAGATCAACACAGACACATCAGAACTACTATGGATAAAGCCTCCAATTAAAAACAACTATCAGGTACCCTTCAGAAGAATGGATACCATTAATTATTTAGGAATCAAAATTAGTAGAGATCCAAACAAGTGGTATCAAGTGAATGAAGACCTCAAAAGATGGTCTCAATTGCCAATTTCCTTGTTTGCCCATGTACACTTAATTAAAACCATTATGTTTCCTAAAATATTATACCTATTACAAAATGTTTTGATAACTCGTAAAAGTATTTAGAAAATTAATAATAGTATAGCTAAATGTATATGGCAAAATAAAAAAATAAGAATATCAGCTATGAAAGTAAGTTTATATAAATCAGCGGGAGGACTAGCTTTATCAAACTTAAAGTTCTACAACTTAGCCGCTCTAGTGAAAATAATATTAGATTGGATAACTGGCAAGGAACATGTCACCAACTTACAACTAGAAACTAATTTAGTAGCACCATTTTCATTAAAAGCTATTATTCATTGTATGAATATGGAAAAGCTGAAATATCTTCAAAAATGTATGTATTTAAAAGTCCACTGCTAGCCTGGCAGAGATACACACAGGAAATCAAGGTTGACTATAGAGTATCTAAATACCTCCCGATAAAGGGTAACCCAGAATTTCTTCCGGGAATTTCCTCTCCTGTATTCGAAGACTGGAAAACAAAAGGTCTTATATACTTAATTCAAATAAAAGAGGAAAATTCCGAAACAATAAACTCATTTGATAATCTTAAACAAAAATACAACCTCCATAAGCATAGTTTTTTTGCATATTTACAGTTAAGACATTTTTTCTATCAACATACAAGTAAATGTGAGCCCAACTGGGACTTGGGAAATCTAGCTTCAGCAATAAATCTTTATAACCAGGGATTTTATACTATTTCTCTGTTGTATAATATACTGATCAAAAACCTAGGTATAATACATCTGAACTGGATACAGAGCAAATGGACCAAAGATTTTACATCTATAACATCAGATGAAATAGGAAAACGTAGATCCACTAGAATAGAATCCTGGAGAGAATCTCAATGTAAAATTATAAATAGAATCTACATTACACCCGCACAAATAGGCAAATGGACACCTAATAAATTAACATTTTGTTCTAGATGTAATTATTCCAAAGCAGATCTCATTCATGCTTTTTGGAATTGTCCGAAGATTAGACAATTTTGGAACAAAGTCAATTATTGGTTAAATAAAACATTAGAAAGAAAGATTGACCTTGATTCCAGACTTATCTTTTTCCTATGTACACCGGATAAACATAGAAACTTTAAATTAATAAATACAGTAATACTATTAGGTAGGAAATTAATATTCTCAAGTTGGAAAGCTAAATATACTCCTACTCTATCTATATGTATTAGAGAAATAAGAGACCTTATCATTATGGAACAGTATCTGCTCTCTCCTACCATCAAGAAGGCTTTAAAAAAACTATTTCGGAAAATGGTTAGGACCAATAAAAACCTTTCCTTTAGAGGATCAATTACAATTAATAAAACCCCTGAAGAAGCTTGATGCATTTGATACAAAATGAAATTCTTCCAGAGAGCTGGAAACATTAATAACTGTAGGGGAGGGAGGATTTTTTTTTTCTCCCTTCTCCTAATATCCATAGTGATCCTTCCTAGGGAGTACCATAGGAAATAATCATATAACTTCAAATTTAATATATGTATATTTATTCTTACTTTTTTTTGTCTGTACTTATCATAAAAAGGAAAACGCATAACAATCTTTTTTCTATTCTGTAATTTGGCCCTGTGAGGAGCAAATTGATAAATGTTAAACAATGTTCATTTTTGTTATGGAATAAAAAAAATAAAAAATTAACATACTTCACAGCCATTGTTCATTGCTACATAAACAGTAAAAAAAAGGAAATTGATTATATACACTTCTTAATACCAATTACATACCATTCAGCAATTATATGATTCAAACATTTATCAAACGTTCATAAAAAGTGTTTAACACAATATGCATATTTTTCATATTTCTTTGCTTTATATACTGTTATTACATTTTGCCAAAATACATACACTGATTATAGGCAAGCAGGGACCACAGAGGGTTTGACTAGTGTAATTTGTTAACATCCTAAATGTGCTTAAAAAATGAGAAGATTGATTTCCTGGTCTAAATACATCCGTTGACAAGCATGCAGCCACAGTAATTAACCAATTATGTATCCTAGCAACCAAAGAATTACCAATTTACAAACCAACACTGTTAACAATAAAAAAAGGAAATTCTGCTTCAGAACACAATAACACAATATACTGTAGTCTTTTTCAGCTGGTAATGTAAACAACTGTTTTAAAAATATATCATTTTGGCACATTTCAACAGACTTTGATGGCAAAAATGGATCTGATAAAATATTAAATGTTTTTTTTTATTGTTATAAAATAATTACTAGACATCCAAAATACATTTGAAACCCATCTGATCTAGGATGTTATATAATCATGCAAAGACAACATTATTAAAGGGAGGCTGGCAGTTTAAAAGTGTGTAGCTTGACCCAGCTATGAACCTGAACATGCATCTTCACCATACTAAGGATCTCTGTCTTCTGTAAGGTCCCTACTAAATTAAACCAGTCTTTTACTATCAAGAAAAATAGAATGTCTGTTGACCCCCACTGGCAAGCTTGTGTTCAGGGTGACTTTGTACATAGCTTCTGTTCAAACTGAACATGTTTAAGAGCGTAGACATGACGGGCTGGTCCCAGTAGATATTGGCTTTTAAATTAATTAGGGTAAGCTCCCATTTAAGTATCATTTTATTTTAAATATTCATTTTAAACTTGTATTTATTGCCATAAGTAGAAATTAAACATGTGCATTTGTTTCTTTACGAATGCACATTCATAAATGAAACATGTATATTTGTCTTGTTCTTACGAAACGAATATCTGAACGAATGCAGCATAAAATTTAAAGAAAACAAATTAATAATGAACAATTCATCAGTATTCATTCATTTCCTATAAATATTTAAAATACTAACCTTTAGATCACTGGAGAGCCACACTAACCCTGTCCTCTTTTTTAAAGAGCCCATGCCATGCTAATGGGAGGCTTAACATGGCAGCTCCCTGGGCCTGCACTAAAGGACCATAACATATTTTTTCTTTTAATCTCCTGAATTTAGCTCTATTTTAGATAAAGGAGCACAGTTTGTTTCATAGCATTCTGGAATTTATAGTTCACGATTTCCCTCTCAGCATTGTGCCACTGTAGTTCTTAACTGTAATTCCCAGCATGCATTGTACAGTGGTGGGGAGTGAGATTCCTGGAAGGCAGAACATTTTTAATGAGGGCACACCACCTCCTCCATGCTGTGTGTGTATGTGATCCAAGCAGGGAATATGGTTTGCACAATGTAGGGAGATGCACTTTGTGTATGAGGCTATGAGCCCCTTGTACACACTGAATAAGGCAACTGGCTCTGACTCTTAACACAACTTGTGGGAATGCATTGTACCTATGATCTTACCTCCCAATTATATATATATTTGTATGTTCAGTTCAAGTGGTAGTGGGGGGTGCACTGTGCCAGTGATCTTAAAGGGATATTTCTTTCATGATTCAGATAGAGTATACCATTTTAAGCAACTTTCCAATTTACTTCTGATGTCTATATTACTTCTAATATGCTTAATTAACTTGGTATCTTTTTTGAAGCAGCAGCATTGCACTACTGGCAGCTAGCTGAATACATTGGGTGAGCCAGTAACATGAGGCATATATGTGCAGCCACCAATCAACAGCTCCTGATCCTTTCTATGTATCCCTTTCCATAAACAATACCAAGATAACAAAACAAATTAGATACTAGAAGTAAATTGGAAAATTGTTTAAAATCACATGCTCTATCTGAATCAAGGAAGAAAAAAATGTTGGTTTCATGTCCCTTTAACATCTTAAGGACCAAGGACGTACACAGTACGTCCTACAAAAGCTGTCACTTATTGACCAAGGATGTACCCTGTACATCCTAAGGGTTTTCAAGCGCTGGAAGCGATCGTGATGGGGGTGACAATTGTGAGGTGGGGGAGGGAAAAGAGCTGTTTGAGGGGGGTCAGGGAGGGATCAGGGGGTGGGATGTGTCAGTTGGGAGGCTGATCTCTACACTAAAGCTAAAATTAACCCTACAAGTTACCTAATTGACCCCTTAACTGCTGGTCATAATACAAGTGTGGTGTGCAGTGGCATTTAGCGGCCTTCTAATTACCAAAAAGCAATACCAAAGCCATATATGACTGCTATTTCTGAGCAAAGGGGATCCCAGAGAAGCATTTTCAACCATTTGTGCCATAATTGCACAAGCCGTTTGTAAATAATCTCAGTGAGAAACCTAAAGTTAGCGAAAAAGTTAACGATTTTTTTTATTTAAACACATTTGGCAGTGAAATCTTGGCATGAAATATACCATAATGGGCCTAGATCAATACTTTGGGTTGTCTACTACACTAAACTATAGCTAAAATTAACCCTACAAGCTACCTAATTAACCCCTTCACTGCTGGGCACAATACAAGTGTGGTGCGCAGCGGCATTTAGCGGCTTTCTAATTACCAAAAAGTAATGCCAAAGCTATGAATAGCTACTATTTCTGAACAAAGGGGATCACAGAGAAGCATTTACAACCATTTGTGTCATAATTGCACAAGCTGTTTGTAAATAATTTCAGTGAGAAACCTAAAGTTTGTGAAAAAGTTTGTGAAAAAAATGTACGATTTTTTTTATTTGATTGCATTTGGCGGTGAAATGGTGGCATGAAATATATCAAAATGGGCCCAAATCAATACTTTGGGTTGTCTACTAAAAAAAATATATATATACATGTGAAGGGTTATTCAGGGATTCCAGACAGATATCAGTGTTACAATGTAACTATCGCTAATTTTGAAAAAAAACATTTTTTGGAAATAGCAACGTGCTACTTGTACTTATTGCCCTATAACTTGCAACAAAAGCAAAGAACATGTAAACATTGGGTATTTCTAAACTCAGGACAAAATTTAGAAACTATTTAGCATGGGTGTTTTTTGGTGGTTGTAGATGTGTAACAGATTTTGGGGTTCAAAGTTAGAGTAAGTGTGTTTTTTTTTTTTTTCATTTTTCATCATATTTTTATAGCAAATTATATTATATGATGAAAATAATGTTATCTTTAGAAAGTCCATTTAATGGCGAGAAAAATGGGATATAATATATGTGGGTACAGTAAATGAGTAAGAGGAAAATTACAGCTAAACACAAACACCGCAGAAATGTAAAGATAGCCCTGGTCCTTAAGGGTAAGAAAATTGAAAAATGGTCTGGTCACTAAGGGGTTAAACTCTGCAACATGACTTCCATATTTATATACATACATATATATAGGATGGTAGAGGATTACCCTCTGAGGAAGCAAGCATAGGACTTGCAAAATGCATCAGGACCCCGTCCGGTCCTGCTTGCCATGCTACAAACAAAGCTTGCCACAGCACTCGCAAATTCATTGTTACCATCAAACTGCCTTGATATAAGCTGATTACTACTTATCTGAGAATTATAAGGACACAAACCATCCTACCATCTTAAATGATCTTTAATAGTTTTTATTTGCATATATATATATATATATATATATATATATTCACTCCCACACCTTTCTAACAGCAACAGAGAATAAGGTATCTCATTAATGTGAATGTGCTGTGTTAACCCTTTACTGTCCACAAACTGTAATAATATATACAGGGAGTGCAGAATTATTAGGCAAGTTGTATTTTTGAGGATTAATTTTATTCTTGAACAACAACCATGTTCTCAATGAACCCAAAAAACTCATTAATATCAAAGCTGAATAATTTTGGAAGTAGTTTTTAGTTTGTTTTTAGTTATAGCTATTACTGTGCATAATTATTAGGCAACTTAACAAAAAACAAATATATACCCATTTCAATTATTTATTTTTACCAGTGAAACCAATATAACATCTCAACATTCACAAATATACATTTCTGACATTCAAAAACAAAACAATAACAAATCAGTGACCAATATAGCCACCTTTCTTTGCAAGGACACTCAAAAGCCTGCCATCCATGGATTCTGTCAGTGATTTGATCTGTTCACCATCAACATTGCGTGCAGCAGCAACCACAGCCTCCCAGACACTGTTCAGAGAGGTGTACTGTTTTCCCTCCTTGTAAATCTCACATTTGATGATGGACCACAGGTTCTCAATGGGGTTCAGATCAGGTGAACAAGGAGGCCATGTCATTAGATTTTCTTCTTTTATACCCTTTCTTGCCAGCCACGCTGTGGAGTACTTGGACGCGTGTGATGGAGCATTGTCCTGCATGAAAATCATGTTTTTCTTGAAGGATGCAGACTTCTTCCTGTACCACTGCTTGAAGAAGGTGTCTTCCAGAAACTGGCAGTAGGACTGGGAGTTGAGCTTGACTCCATCCTCAACCCGAAAAGGCCCCACAAGCTCATCTTTGATGATACCAGCCCAAACCAGTACTCCACCTCCACCTTGCTGGCGTCTGAGTCGGACTGGAGCTCTCTGCCCTTTACCAATCCAGCCACGGGCCCATCCATCTGGCCCATCAAGACTCACTCTCATTTCATCAGTCCATAAAACCTTAGAAAAATCAGTCTTGAGATATTTCTTGGCCCAGTCTTGACGTTTCAGCTTGTGTGTCTTGTTCAGTGGTGGTCGTCTTTCAGCCTTTCTTACCTTGGCCATGTCTCTGAGTATTGCACACCTTGTGCTTTTGGGCACTCCAGTGATGTTGCAGCTCTGAAATATGGCCAAACTGGTGGCAAGTGGCATCTTGGCAGCTGCACGCTTGACTTTTCTCAGTTCATGGGCAGTTATTTTGCGCCTTGGTTTTTCCACACGCTTCTTGTGACCCTGTTGACTATTTTGAATGAAACGCTTGATTGTTCGATGATCACGCTTCAGAAGCTTTGCAATTTTAAGAGTGCTGCATCCCTCTGCAAGATATCTCACTATTTTTGACTTTTCTGAGCCTGTCAAGTCCTTCTTTGACCCATTTTGCCAAAGGAAAGGAAGTTGCCTAATAATTATGCACACCTGATATAGGGTGTTGATGACATTAGACCACACCCCTTCTCATTACAGAGATGCACATCACCTAATATGCTTAATTGGTAGTAGGCTTTCGAGCCTATACAGCTTGGAGTAAGACAACATGCATAAAGAGGATGATGTGGTCAAAATACTCATTTGCCTAATAATTCTGCACTCCCTGTATATTATATATGCTGCACCTCACTGACAAGGCCCAATAAAGGCCAAAATGATCATTTGGGGTTGCCCTGTTCCTTGTTCAGAGAGGAATTAACTGGTATTTTGATGCTGGACTGTATACTACAGGAAAGTTCTTCTCTGGGAAAAGCATTACTGAGCTAAAAAGAAGCTGCACCCAGGTGGTTAATCGCTATAGAACAAATTAACAAGTTATTGAGCTGGTTGTTCGTTCCCTGTGTGTATTTTATATATATATATATATATATATATATATATATATATATATATATATATATATATTTATATATACATACATACATATACACATATATATATATATATAATTTATGGAAGATATATGGAAAATATTACATATAAAACAATCTTTAATTTAAAACAAAAATATTAAAATTAAACTTTCATGATTCGTGTAGATCATTTAATTTTAAAATACTTATAAATTCACTTCTACTATCAAATTAATTTTGTTCTTTTGTTATCCTTTGTTTAAACCATATGTACATATGCTCAGCAGAAGTGACTGGGAGCTAGTTGGTAATTGGTGGCTACACATATATTCCTCTTGTCATTAGCTAACCAGATGTGTTCAGCTAGCTGCCAGTAGTGCATTGCTGTTCTGGAACTAATTTTAACTAAGAGCACAATATTTGACCTTAACTTGGCAAAAGCAGTGCATGTAAATGTGCACTGGTATTACAAGTAGGGCACAATGCGAACGCGGGCTGGCGTTCACATTGCTGGAAGCTGAGCACTCACTGGAGCGTGCTTCCATAGGCTCCAATAGGAGCCTCGTTTTCATGCCGGCAGCCGCACGCAAACACCATGCACACCGCAGGTGGCAACTTGTGCAATGTTAGGCAGCAATAAATGAATATACAGTGGGGCAAAAAAGTATTTAGTCAGCCACCAATTGTGCAAGTTCTCCCACTTAAGAAGATGAGAGAGGCCTGTAATTTTCATCATAGGTATACCTCAACTATGAGAGACAAAATGTGGAAACAAATCCAGACAATCACATTGTTTGATTTGCAAATAATTTATTTGCAAATTATGGTGGAAAATAAGTATTTGGTCAATATCAAAAGTTCATCTCAATACTTTGTTATATATCCTTTGTTGGCAATGACAGAGGTCAAACATTTTCTGTAAGTCTTCACAAGGTTGTCACACGCTGTTGCTGGTATGTTGGCCCATTCCTGCATGCAGATCTCCTCTAGAGCAGTGATGTTTTGGGGCTGTCGCTGGGCAACACAGACTTTCAACTCCCTCCAAAGGTTTTCTATGGGGTTGAGATCTGGAGACTGGCTAGGCCACTCCAGGACCTTGAAATGCTTCTTACGAAGCCACTCCTTCGTTGCCCGGGCGGTGTGTTTGGGGTCATTGTCATGCTGAAAGACCCAGCCACGTTTCAAATTCAATGCCCTTGCTGATGGAAGGAGGTTTGCACTCAAAATCTCACGATACATGGCCCCATTCATTCTTTCATGTACACGGATCAGTCGTCCTGTTCCCTTTTCAGAGAAACAGCCCCAAAGCATGATTTTGCCACCCCCATGCTTCACAGTATGTATGGTGTTCTTTGGTTGCAACTCAGCATTCTCTCTCCTCCAAACACGATGAGTTGTGTTTCTACCAAACAGTTCTACTTTGGTTTCATCTGACCATATGACATTCTCCCAATCCGCTTCTGGATCATCCAAATGCTCTCTAGCATACTTCAGACGGGCCCGGACATGTACTGGCTTAAGCAGGGGGACACGTCTGGCACTGCAGGATCTGAGTCCCTGGCGGCGTAGTGTGTTACTGATGGTAGCCTTTGTTACGTTGGTCCCAGCTCTCTGCAGGTCATTCACTAGGTCCCCCTGTGTGGTTCTGGGATGTTTGCTCACTGTTCTTGTGATCATTTTGACCCCACGGGGTGAGATCTTGTGTGGAGCCCCAGATCGAGGGAGATTATCAGTGGTCTTGCATGTCTTCCATTTTCTAATTATTGCTCCCACAGTTGATTTCTTCACACCAAGCTGCTTGCCTATTGCAGATTCAGTCTTCCCAGCCTGGTGCAGGTCTACAATTTTGTTTCTGGTGTCCTTCGACAGCTCTTTGGTCTTCACCATAGTGGAGTTTGGAGTGTGACTGTTTGAGGTTGTGGACAGGTGTCTTTTATACTGATAACAAGTTCAAACAGGTGCCATTAATACAGGTAATGAGTGGAGGACAGAGGAGCCTCTTAAAGAAGAAGATACAGGTCTGTGAGAGCCAGAAATCTTGCTTGTTTGTAGGTGACCAAATACTTATTTTCCACCATAATATGCAAATAAATTCTTTCCAAATCAGACAATGTGATTGTCTGGATTTGTTTCCACATTTTGTCTCTCATAGTTGAGGTATACCTATGATGAAAATTACAGGCCTCTCTTATCTCCTTAAGTGGGAGAACTTGCACAATTGGTGGCTGACTAAATACTCTTTTGCCCCACTGTATATTTATATGCTTATATACATATATAATTATGTGTTTATACACATATAAACACATACATATACTGTATATATATATATATATATATATATATATATATATATATATATATATAAATATATCAATAAGAATATAGATACTGTATATATTTATGGAGAAAACACTCCAATGACTCCAATGTAAAGGCACTTTAGGTGCCATTTTTTTCTTACACCCCACAATCCCTCACTTTAACCCCTTATAACTGCTTTGTGCAATTATTTTGATAAAGTCAGAATGCTCATATATTTATATAATTTTACTGTACTGTCCTCTTTATTTTGGGGGCAATTGGGGCAACTTTTTATTTTTAACTAGAGGTCTGACCTCTGGTTAATTGGGCTTAGCACAAAGTGTAAACACAAGCGTGTGGTCACATTAACCACCTACTTGTAATGGCTGGTTATTTAACGTGCGCCCTTAAAGGTACTTTAAAATGACTGGTTATTTAACGTGCGGGAAAGATAAGAACACAAAGCACATCCCAGATTCAAGGTAAAACGTTTTCAACTTTATTTGTGCACACAATCTATTGCACTTACAAGAGATCCATTTAGAAATGCCTTATGAAATGTCTTATACGTGAGTCTCTCCACTCCACACGATTCATCAGGTAGCGACCTCTGCTCCTCTTGTGGCTCTGTGTATTCACGGACTCAGTCCAATAACATAAATATATAAAAATTCAGTTTAAAAGTTCAGCTTAAAATATGTCTCTTCTTAAGTGCAGAGTCCAGTAGTTAAAAATAGACCATCCTGCCTATGCATTTCGTTTGTCCTCTGCAAACTTTCTCAAGACCATGGATGTATTTAATGTGTGCCCTTAAAGGTACTTTAAGATACTTTAAGATAGTGCCTCACTTGTAATCTAATCCTAAGGGGTAGATTTATCAAGCAGCGAATGCTGCAATCTACAACCGTAGTTTCAGGTTCCCCTGAAACATAAGTTAAGAAGCAGTGGTCTTAAGACTGCTGCTCCTTAACTTGTCCACCACTTCTGAAGTGGCGGATAGCAATCATCCCAATCGGATATGATCGGGATGATTAACACCCCCTGCTAGCGACCAATTGATCGCAAATATGCAGGAGGCGGTATTGCACAAGCATTTCACACGAAATGCTTGTGCAATGATAAATGCAGACAGCGTACGCTATCGGCATTTATCAATGTCGGGAGGACATGATACGCTACAGCAGATCATGTCCGCCCGACACATGATAAATCGGCCCCTAAGAAGGGATTGAACACAAAGTTATATGCAGGTAACAGTACAACAATAAAATTATCTAACATATCACAGCATTTTATTTTTCCCTCTTTTATGTCCCCTTGTGTATAAAACATAATAGCAATACGGTTTTTCTTAAATTCTTTTTTCCAACCTCCATTTCTTCTCCTTATTTGAAACGATTTGTTTAGACCTATTTCAACTTTAACATGATTGATGTGGGTAATTTTGTATTGTTTAGATTTAAAAAATAATATTAAAAGAGGTAGAGTGCGTAATCCTTGCTCCAGGTGAAATGCAGGATAGCAAATGGCCTTAATGCTGTCGCTAGTAAGAAAAGGGATTCTCACATATCCCATTACTAGCCTAAGTGATCTGTTTTTCTTCAGAATGCCCACAGAGGATAATTAAAGTTTTAATTATATATGGTTACCCATGTGTTTTATAGTATAATACCAATCAGTAAAATATGTACTTTCATTCTTTGTGTCCCCTCACAGAGCAAATATGGAGATGAACAAAACTATCATGAGGGATTTGAGAAATCTGTTTACTGTATTCTGATGTTATTTATGAGTAATTGTTTAAAATACCTTATTATTTATAAATAACAATAGTAATTAAAGGGCCATTAAACCCAAACATTTTCTTTCACGATTCAGATAGAGAATACAATTTTAAACAACATTCCACTTTACTTCTATTATCTAATTTGCTGCAATCTTTACATATCCTTTGTTAAAGAAATAGCAATGCACATTGGTGACCAATCACATGAGGCATCTATATGCAGCTACCAATCAGAAGCTACTGAGCCTATTTATATATGCTTTTTTTTTTAGGAAGAATATCAAGAGAATGAAGCAAATTAGATAATTGAAGTAAATTAGAAAGTTGTTTAAAATGGTATTCTCTATCTAAATCATTGAAGAAAAAAAATTGGGTTTAATGTCCCTTTAAACAGAAAACATAAGGAAATTAAAATGAGAATTAGCGCTGGTGGTTTCTTTTGCTTAGGACATTAATACTATTATACTATGATCATGTTTTGATAGCTGTTTCTCACATGAAACTCTAAGAAACATTATATGGATTAAAAAATAGCAAGTTAGGTAAATTAATCTTATTGGGTAATGTAGCATAATGTGATATTTAAAATATCTTGTTTGAATAATATACCCTATTAGATTTTGTCAGTGTGATACATTTCCATTGTCAAAGTGTTTTCTCTTTGCAGGACTGTGAGCCATATTTGAATAACCCAATAAAGCTATTAGGTCCTTCACAGAATCTGCATAATACAGCACTCAATAAAAATGTATGTTTTATTCATTTTAGCTTTTGCTCTTTGCATTTTACTTTATACTGTGCAATTTATTTAAACTTTTTTAGTTTGTTTTATTTTTGTTTTTATAGCTGTGTGTTTTGGAATTCAGTTTATGAACTGATATTGTAATCTATGCCTTGTAAAATGAGTCAGATATTTTCTCTTTATATTCCTAGAGTATTTTACCAGTATGGAAATCGATCTCTTATGCCAACTGAATGCTAGCAAGGTTTCCTCAAAACATAAGACAACATTGGTATCTTGAATAAACACATAACTACACTTGAAGGTGCACTAACAACATTGCATTTTGATTTGTAATCATTCAAATGAAGATATTTTAGCAGTGACAGGTGCTGCCATGTAATTTATCAGATTGTAAAGCCTACAATAACCAAGAGAGCTGATGAGCAGGGCTTGACAATTCACGGATGCATGAGAGCTTCAGCTACTAAAATTTTGTTTCTGGCTCCTCAATTTTTGGATTGCCCTATATATAAGGTTGCCAGCTGTCCTCCAGAAAAATAGTGGGCAATCTGAGGGTGCCCCCATTTTTGATCCCACTAGGCAGATTTTTCCCAACCAGTGATTTTAACCCTTGTCTGCTGCCAGTAACATACAAATAAAATAATTTTACCTCTCACTTCTTTCTGCTACATATTTTTAATGTTTTGAGGCATAGGAGACCCTTTACATTAAAGGGACATGAGACCCACATTTTTTCTTTCATGATTTAGAAAGAGAATGCAATTTTAAACATCTTTCTAATTTACTTCTATTATCTAATTTGTTTTATTATCTTGATATTCTTTGCTGAAAAGCATATCTGGATATGCTCAGTAGCTGCTGATTGGTTGCTGCACATAGAAGCCTCGTGTGATTGGCTCACCATGTGCATTGCTTTTTCTTCAACTAAGTATATCTAAAAAATGAAGCAAAATAAATAATAGAAGTGAATTGTAATGTTGTTTAAATTTCTATTCTCTATCTGAATCATGAAAGAAAGATTTTGGGTTTAGTGGCCCTTTAAGCCAATACTCAGAGATTTTAAAAAAAATGGACATTTAAGTGTCCAGCATTTTTTGTGAAGATTTTACTGCACAGCCTGCTAGAATACTGAACTATCTGGTTGAATACTGGACACCAGGCAACCCTACCTATATTTCTTTATCTCTACAGATAACATCCTTGCTGGCACTTGAAGAGAAATGTTACTCATATGCTTGGTAGTGGATTTTTTTTTACAATGCAGATGACAGTAAAAATAGCAGTTGAATATCAACTGCTCACAGAGCAGGTAAACCAGTGAGCTTATCTTAGTTTCATTAAGGATTCATGAAAATTGATGATGAGCAACATAAAAAAGATGTTTATTTCTATAACATAACATTATGGCAAATTGTGAAGCTGGAGTAGATGCAGATAATTCCATTACAATTTACAGTACAATTAAAAATGACATTAAAGGTATATGTAAAATTAAACTTACATGATTCAGATAGAGCATGCAAATTTAAGCAACTGTCTAATTTACTCCTATTATCATTTTTTTTCTTTGTTCTCATGGTATCTTAATTTGAATAGGCTGGAATGTACGCTTAGGAGCTGGCCCATTTTTGGTTCAGAACCTGGGTAGCGCTTGCTGATTGGTGTCTAAATGTAGCCACTAATGAGCATACACTTCCCAGGTGCCGAACCAAAAATGAGCTGGCTCCTAAGCTTACATTCAAATAAAGATACAAAAAGAATGAAGAAAAATTGATAATAAGAGTAAATTAGAAAGTAGCTTAAAATTGAATGCTCTATCTGAATGATGAAAGTTTAATTTTGACTAGACTATCCCTTTAAACACCTCTTACATTTGTATAAAAATTGTGCTTTTACCAAAGCTCCCTAGAGAGGTCAAAAAGAAAATTCTGTAACATTTAAATGCTGCAAATCTAGAGCTTGGCAAAAAGCACAGTTATTACACAAAATGAGATGCTAAATGTTTGCGACCCTGTGGCGCGGTGAAGGCCGGGGCCGCCCCGGCCGGGGTGAGATCCAGCCGCCGCACACCGAGGAGATGCTGAGTGATAATTGCAGCTGTTGCATGTCATCATGTCACACCTGCTTGTTTTCTGAGCACTAGCATTAGTTTGTGACAGTGTTTGCTTAGCGTGAGATTAGACAACAGCTGTCCTTGGCACCTTCTGCATCTCACATAGTGGTTTTATTTGTAGCTTTTCTATCCAACATGTCAGCGGGCCAACGCCTACAAGTTTCCAAGTCTCTTCATTCCGTGAAGCCTCCTAAAAGTGAATATTATTTTTATATTGGAATATCCCTTTATGTAAAAATAGCTGACGTTCTCTGGTTTACAATTTTTAGGTTTTAGCGGGAAAAATAGATTGCAAACTGTTTGTATTTGTCTCCTGCTTACTGATCCTGTCAATTGCTTTATATATCAAGTCATTCCCAACAAGCTTTCCCTTCATAAACATGATCTTCTGGTAAATGTCACAGCAGTTGCTTGGTGAGAGACAGAGCAGGTCATGTGATGTCATTCAGCAATATGTTGTGCTATCGATCCAGTGACAGGAGGTGACTACAGCACAGCAGATGCTCAACAACTCCCAAGAGCATAGATCCTACCTGTTTATATGCAGCTTTCCACATCTGAAGACTCCTAGCACTTTCTTATTGTCATCATATTGTATCTAGTCAAGACTAAGACACAACATCTGTTTAATTTACCTACCTATTTAGTATCCTACATAATACCTTATGTATCATTCTCAAATATTATATAAAAAAAGGGGTATATTCTATTGAAGATGAAAAGCTAATTTCCTTTTTTTGTTTTGTTATACAATTATGTATTTAAGGGACATAAAACTCAAAATTTAAATATTTATAAATGAATTAATACAAAAAGAACAAAATTAAGAAATTAAAATGAAACATTATTGAAAGATACAAACAGTATTTATTTGCTTGCTTTTGCTTTAATATATATTGATTTACCTGAAAAAACTGAGCTTGTCCCACACTCCCTAGAGAGGCCAAATGCAAATTCTGTAACCTAAGTTTGTTGCAAAATGCTGCAAATTGCCTGAACCCGCTACGTATTGTATCACCCTTATTTGTGGCAAATTAGGACTGTAAATAAAGTTAGGTTATGCTATAAACAATTACTGTGTAGTCTCTGAAGCTGGGACAGGCAATTTGCTGGATACTCAAATACAGAATCTGAGATCCCTAGGGAGCAAGAGACAACCACACATTTTCCAGCAAAAGCTATGCAAAATAAATATATGAATAGAAAACATTTATATGAAATACAAATATGAGTAAAATGTCCCTTAAAATTATTTGGAAATTTTTAAATAAATGGTATGATAGAATTTTAACTGTAATTTTTGTAATCTACCCCATAGTTTGCAATCAATGCATTGTGCAATAAATATAACCTACGCTAAATGATAAGAAGAATCAAGCAATATTTTAAGATACAGAGGCCCATTTATCAAGCTCCGGATGGAGTTTGAGGGCCCGTGTTTCTGGCGAGTCTTCATACTCGCCAGAAATACAAGTTATGGAGCAGCGGTCTAATGACCGCTGCTCCATAACCTTGTCTGCCTGCTCTGATGAGGCGGACAGGAATCGCCGGAATTCAACCCGATCGAGTACAATCGGGTTGATTGACACCCCCTGCTGGCGGCCAATTGGCTGCGAATCTGCAGGGGGCGGCGTTGCACCAGCAGCTCTTGTGAGCTACTGGTGCAATGCTGAATACGGAGAGCGGATTGCTCTCCGTATTCAGCAATGTCTGTCAGACCTGATCCGCACTGTCGGATCAGGTCCGACAGACATATGATAATTCGGCCTCATAAAATAATATATATTCACCTGCATTTGCGTCAGTGCTTACGGAGACCCAGAGGTGTCACACAACCCAGAGGTGTCACACTAGATTTTTTTTATAAATTGTGTGCACATTTTGCTAAATCGTGAGCACATTTTACTAAATCGTGCAAACATTTTACTAAATCATGTGCACATTTTGCTAAATCTTGCTCAGGATTTAGCTAAATTGTGCGCACAATTTATTAATAATAATGCTATTCCACCTTAAAGGAACATTATACACTAGATGTTTCTTTGCATACATGTTTTATAGATGATCCATTTATACAGTCCACCTGGGAGTTTTTATGTAACAATGTATAGTTTTGCTTATTTTTTTAATAACAATGTGCTGGTTTTCAGACTCCTACCCAAGCCCCAAAGTGTCAGATATATACGTGCATTTACAGACCACTGCTGGCTCCTGTTTTCCTAATCTGTCTTTTCATATGACAGCCCCTTTCACTGGGTGTTCCAGCTAATTTCATCAACAGTGCTAAATTTGGAGCTTCTAAGTTAATTTTTTAAAAGGTTTTATACTTGATTTTTAGATCAGCATCTGTGCATATTCTTCTTTATAGTAGTGTCTATTACATGCAGTTATATGAAAATTGGTGTATACTGTCCCTTTAAGCATGAATTCTCCATCTTACAGATCAGCCTGCTCCTCCCCTAGCTAGTCATGTGTTGATGACCTATCTACAGAAGGAGGAGCTCCCGCCCACCAGCTACTAGTACTTTCAGTTCAGTTCAGTATGTCAGTAGAGATGGGAAGTTTGATTCATCTTGATGAATCAGTTTATTTCGGACGGTTCGTTTAACTGAACCAGGTTATGAACCAATTAATCAGTTCACTTGTTGGGCACGTGATGCATCAGGGACGAGCCTCAGATTCTCCTATTACGGATGATCCACCAATCCGATTCCTGAATCACTGTCCGACTCATCCTGACACACAATTGCAGCGTTACATCTATTTCTTACCCATATCATATGGATAACCAGTCTTTTGTTGTATATGAAAAACCAAGGCAAATACATACAACAAGGTGCATAGTACAGAGTATGCTGCATATATTGTGTGGGTTCCAACACAGTGCATAGAACAGAGTATGCTGCATTTTGTACTGTTGCATTTGCCTAATAGTATCATATCTTACAAAAGACTGGTTATCCATGATCATACACAGGGAAGTGATACCCACTTTATTTACCTAATAGATATTATAATACATTTACATTAACACAATGGGGCATATTTATTAAGCAGCGTATGCTGCTGTTAGCCGGAAATGTAAGTTAAGAAGCAGCGGTCTTAAGACTGCTGCTGCTTAACTCGTCCGCCACCTCTGAGGTGGCGGACAGCAATCATTCTGATCCAATCCGATCGGGATGATTGACACCCCCTGCTAGATTGGCTGCAAATGTTCAAGGTGTGGTATTACACAAGCATTTCATTAGAAATGCTTGTGCATTGTTAAATGCTGACAGCGTATGCTGTCGGCATTTAGCGATGTCGGAAGGACATGTTCGCCACAGCAAATCATGTCCGTGCGACAATTGTTAAATCGGCCCCAATAACTATTATCCCAGAGCTCCACAGCAATATTTGGGGTTAATTTAGGACAGTTAGGTTTAATAGGGTGTTAGGGTTAAGTTATGGTGAGGAGTATTTATAGTAAGGGACAATAAAGGTTAATTTAAGGTGCAGTTAGGGGTAAAGGCAGGGGTCTATTGAGAACTGCTGTGACCTGCAATTTGTATCAGTTTACTGTTTCATTGCAAAGGAGTTAGTTAAATGGGACACTCAAGTCAAAATAACCTTTTATGATTCAGACAGAGCATCAGTTTTAAGACACTTTCCAATTTACTTCCATTATCACAGTCTTTTTATATTGACCCTATAAAGAGCAAGTGTATTTTCTATTTTATCATGTATTAGCCTGATGAAACAGCCTTATAACGGCTGAGAAACACGTCGCTTTTTAATAAAGAAAATTGTTTTTATTCTAAACACTTGCTGGTGTGGTATGGATGTTATTATCCTGAGCTGGTCTGTTGGGAGTTACATCTGCTGGACAGGAGTTTAGTCAGCTGGGCGGCTGTGAAGCCCCAGTCTGCCTATATTGCACCTGGAGGTCTTGTAAGTTTTTCCTTACCTTACAAATTTGCCTTTTCAGACTGTACTAGGCTATGGTGGTCTATTTTGTTTTTTTCAGAATTAAAATTGGAGAGGACCCCTGTGGACATCCTTCAGTTTGGACAAGAGCCGGTGGCTATACAGTTAGCTGGACTACTGCAAAAGTTCCAGCCTGCCCCATTAGCACCATAGGGTGCTCCATGTTTGTGAATACCTGTTCATTTTTGCAATATTTTGTGCTTGTGCTGGTAGTACTAGGCTATTGTGGAGCCTCTGCATTTCTTCTTTTACAGACCCTCTCACATAAGGAATCGACCATCCTCTGACGGAGTGCTGCCTTTATTTTGGAAATCTGTTTGGGACTTTCTGGTTTTTATTTTGTGATTTTTGTGCTTATTTCTGATTTTGTGTTTATACACCAATACTACTGAGCTTGTGCACACAGTGCCGGCACTTGTGTAAGGCAGATCAGGCAGTCGCCTTAGTGCGCCCCTATCAGGGGGGCGCTGGATCTGCCTAGCTGTCGGCATTGAAACAGCGTAGGGAGCAAGGGCACGTGTGCTATATTTTCAGCAGGAACAGTTGGATTTGGAGATTGGCGTGTGCATAGTACTACAGCTTTCATGGGAAACTTATCTGAGTTGCTAACTTGCTCAGCCCCTGCGTTCTCTGAAACTACTGAGCAGTTGAGAAGACAGCCTTCCAAA
This sequence comes from Bombina bombina, assembly GCF_027579735.1. Classification (NCBI taxonomy): domain Eukaryota; kingdom Metazoa; phylum Chordata; class Amphibia; order Anura; family Bombinatoridae; genus Bombina; species Bombina bombina. Next base: position 257,724,357 of record NC_069501.1, on the reverse strand, counting down.
AAATTATTGGAGTGAGTGATGATAGCAGTGGGACCGGGACTGGGATCCGCCCCCACCCACAGCCTACTAGGTGTTACTAGGCCTGAAGGGAATTTAGATGTGGATCATGGCATCCTTGGGCACTGTCTCACTGATAATCCTCTAACTGAAGATTTACTGCATAGTGGCTGCATACTACTCCCTCCTTCCTTGTTTCCTGCAGGCTCTAAGGTAAGAGAAGGGCGGGAGAGGGGGGTAAGTCTGCAGCTCATGTAGTTGTCGAGTGCAGGGCAAATGAAGCTCTCTCCTGCCTGCCATACTAAACATCACTTTTAGGTTAAGAGCAGAGGTCAAGTCTTATTTTCCTCCTACTACCTGCCCAGTCATCTAACATTTAACTCCTTGGCTGCCTCTTAAGATCTGAAATAGTTTTTAAAATAGTATAATGTATGTGATTGATTATATATAAATATATGTGTAAGTATGTATGTATATATATATGTATATATATATATATATATATATATATACATGCATATATATATATATACACACACATATATATATATATATATATATATATATATATATATATAAAATTAGAAGTGTGTATGCACTCTCACCATCCGTGTCATCCGCCAGGGTGCTATAGTGTGGTGTATAAAAGTTCAAATAGAATAAGCACTCACTGGTCTTCAGTCAACAGTGACAATTCTTTATTTCAAAACATATATATATACAGGTGAAACTCAAAAAATTAGAATATCGTGCAAAAGTTAATTTATTTCCCTAATGCAACTTAAAAGGTGAAACTAATATATGAGATAGACTCATTACATGCAAAGCGAGATAGTTCAAGCCGTGATTTGTCATAATTGTGATGAGTATGGCTTACAGCTCATGAAAACCCCAAATCCACAATCTCAGAAAATTAGAATATTGTGAAAAGGTGCAATATTCTAGGCTCAAAGTGTCCCACTCTAATCAGCTAATTAAGCCATAACACCTGCAAACGGTTCCTGAGCCTTTAAATGGTCTCTCAGTCTCGTTCAGTAGGAATCACAATCATGGGAAAGACTCCTGACCTGACAGTTGCGCAGAAAACCATAATTGACACCATCCATAAGAAGGGAAAGCCTCAAAAGGTAATTGCAAAAGAAGTTGGATGTTCCCAAAGTGCTGTATCAAAGCACATTAATAGAAATTTATGTGGAAGGGAAAATTGTGGAAGAAAAAGGTGCACAAGCAGCAAGGATGACCGCAGCCTGGAGAGGATTGTCAGGAAAAGGCCATTCAAAAGTGTTGGGGACTTTCATAAGGAGTGGACTGAGGCTGGAGTCAGTGCATCAAGAGCCACCACACACAGACGGATTCTGGACATGGGCTTCAAATGTCATATTCCTCTTGTCAAGTCACTCCTGAACAACAAACAACGTCAGAAGCGTCTTACCTGGGCTAAAGAAAAACAGACCTGGTCTGTTGCTTAGTGGTCCAAAGTCCTCTTTTCTGATGAGAGCAAATTTTGCATCTCATTTGGAAACCAAGGACCCAGAGTATGGAGGAAGAATGGTGAGGCACACAATGCAAGATGCTTGAAGTCCAGTGTGAAGTTTCCACAGTCTGTGTTGATTTGGGGAGCCATGTCATCTGCTGGTGTTGGTCCACTGTGCTTCATTAAGTCCAGGGTCAACGCAGCCATCTACCAGGAGATTTTGGAGCACATCATGCTTCCTTCCGCAGACGAGCTCTATGGGGATGCTGACTTCATTTTACAGCAGGACTTGGCACCTGCCCACATTGCCAAAAGCATATATATATATATGTATACATATATACAGGGAGTGCAGAATTATTAGGCAAGTTGTATTTTTGAGGATTAATTTTATTTTTGAACAACAACCATGTTCTCAATGAACCCAAAAAACTCATTAATATCAAAGCTGAATAGTTTTGGAAGTAGTTTTTAGTTTGTTTTTAGTTATAGCTATTTTAGGGGGATATCTGTGTGTGCAGGTGACTATTACTGTGCATAATTATTAGGCAACTTAACAAAAAACAAATATATACCCATTTCAATTATTTATTTTTACCAGTGAAACCAATATAACATCTCAACATTCACAAATATACATTTCTGACATTCAAAAACAAAACAAAAACAAATCAGTGACCAATATAGCCACCTTTCTTTGCAAGGACACTCAAAAGCCTGCCATCCATGGATTCTGTCAGTGTTTTGATCTGTTCACCATCAACATTGCGTGCAGCAGCAACCACAGCCTCCCAGACACTGTTCAGAGAGGTGTACTGTTATCCCTCCTTGTAAATCTCACATTTGATGATGGACCACAGGTTCTCAATGGGGTTCAGATCAGGTGAACAAGGAGGCCATGTCATTAGATTTTCTTCTTTTATACCCTTTCTTGCCAGCCACGCAGTGGAGTACTTGGACGCGTGTGATGGAGCATTGTCCTGCATGAAAATCATGTTTTTCTTGAAGGATGCAGACTTCTTCCTGTACCCCTGCTTGAAGAAGGTGTCTTCCAGAAACTGGCAGTAGGACTGGGAGTTGAGCTTGACTCCATCCTCAACCCGAAAAGGTCCCACAAGCTCATCTTTGATGATACCAGCCCAAACCAGTACTCCACCTCCACCTTGCTGGCGTCTAAGTCGGACTGGAGCTCTCTGCCCTTTACCAATCCACCCACGGGCCCATCCATCTGGCCCATCAAGACTCACTCTCATTTCATCAGTCCATAAAACCTTAGAAAAATCAGCCTTGAGATATTTCTTGGCCCAGTCTTGACGTTTCAGCTTGTGTGTCTTGTTCAGTGGTGGTCGTCTTTCAGCCTTTCTTACCTTGGCCATGTCTCTGAGTATTGCACACCTTGTGCTTTTGGGCACTCCAGTGATGTTGCAGCTCTGAAATATGGCCAAACTGGTGGCAAGTGGCATCTTGGCAGCTGCACGCTTGACTTTTCTCAGTTCATGGACAGTTATTTTGCGCCTTGGTTTTTCCACACGCTTCTTGCGACCCTGTTGACTATTTTGAATGAAACGCTTGATTGTTCAGTGATCACGCTTCAGAAGCTTTGCAATTTAAAGAGTGCTGCATCCCTCTGCAAGATATCTCACTATTTTTGACTTTTCTGAGCCTGTCAAGTCCTTCTTTTGACCCATTTTGCCAAAGGAAAGGAAGTTGCCTAATAATTATGCACACCTGATATAGGGTGTTGATGTCATTAGACCACACCCCTTCTCATTACAGAGATGCACATCACCTTATATGCTTAATTGGTAGTAGGCTTTCGAGCCTACACAGCTTGGAGTAAGACAACATGCATAAAGAGGATGATGTGGTCAAAATACTCATTTGCCTAATAATTCTGCACTCCCTGTATGGTTAATGATGTGCTTGTTTATGGCTCGTGTTTACCAAAATTATCAAATTGCAGATATTTGAGTTATGTGTATATACTCACCTGTAGATGCTGTAGTTGTCTTAACTTAATAGATGACACTGTAGTTTATTGTATTTGATTCCACAGTAAACAGTAATTCTTTGGTATGGCTCCAATGATATATCATATAATATTGCAAGGTTCAAATAATAGTATCAGCTATGTATGCCCACTATGAAATATATTGAACCATGAGCGGGTCTATATATGCACAATGCTTATCCGTGGTTAATGATATTATGATTAACTGGAACTTATTTTTTATACTTGTTGGTTTATATTTACATTACCATGGATATACAGTAGATGTGTCTATGCTGAAACCGTTAATGTGTGAATAAATTCTCTCTCTCTTAATATGAATTCTTAATGTATTACGGTTTCCCATTATCAATGTATGAATTATATGATTTTAAGTTTAGTTTATGTTGTTAAAGATAAATGTATTGCAAGATGTTGTATATTTGTTAATACTGTCACTAATAGGAATTGGCTCTGCAGGGGTTAAATCCTTTGTTTGCTTTTGGTAACTTATGATTGGTCACTGTGAGTGCTTCCTATTGTGAATATAACAGCTGTCAATATGCTTGATTCACAGCTCTGATGAATTGCCTGTGAGGCAGGAAACGCGTCAGCTGCAGCACCTGTTGGCTGTGTCCTTGATGTTCTTAATGTTTGTATCAAATAAAGGAATGTTTTAAACTATAAATATCTCTCCTAGCTCATTGAATGCAGAGACCTCAACTTTTGTTGCTTTTTTTGGATACTTGAATTTGTTTGGGGCGGAGTGGAGAACCCCAGCGGTCTGTATGCTTCAACCAATGTCGGCTGATTCAGTGTCGGAATCAGAACGAGGCTACACGCACAGTGTGGATTGAGCACAACACACTTTCAATGCTGTGAGCTAAGCTGTCTATTAGTGGAGGTGAGACTGGAGACTCCAGACGGAATTTCAGCTCATGTGTGGTAAGCCAGCGTTCATTTATTTCTCTGGGAAGTTTTGCAGAAATTTAACACTACTCCTGTGGAAGCCGCTATAGTGGATTGAAGTTCAATCCTATTGGCTGATTGCATCACCCAATAGGATTTTTTATACCTTAATTCCAATTGGCTGACAGAATTCTATCAGCCAATCGGAATCTAAGGGACGCCATCTTGGATGACATCACTTAAAGGTACCTTCATTCAGCTTTAGTCCGTCGGAAGAAGAGGATGCTCCGCGTCGGATGTCTTGAAGATGGACCCGCTCCGCACCGGATGGATGAAGATAGAAGATGCCGTCTGGATGAAGACTTCTACCCGTCTGGAGGGCCACTTTGCCCGGCTTGGATGAAGACGTCTCCTGGCTTCATTGAGGACTTCGGCCCGGCTTGGATGAAGCCGTCTCCCGGTAAGTCGATCTTCAGGGGGTTAGTGTTAGGTTTTTAAAGGTGTTTTGGGTGGGTTTTATTTTTAGGTTAGGATTTGGGTGACAAAAGAGCTAACTGCCCTTTTAAAGGCAATGCCCATCCAAATGCTCTTTTCAGGGCAATGGGGAGCTTAGGTTATTTTAGATAGTATTTTATTTGGGGGGTTGGTTGTATGGGTGGTGGGTTTTACTGTTGGGGGGGTTGTTTGTATTTTTTTTTCAGGTAAAAGAGCTGATTACTTTGGGGCAATGCCCCGCAAAAGGCCCTTTTAAGGGCTCTTGGTAGTTTAGTTTAGGCTAGGGTTTTTTTTTATTTTGGGTAGGCTTTTTTATTTTAATAGGGCTATTAGATTAGGTGTAATTAGTTTAAATATCTTTAATTTAGTGTTTTTTTTGTACTTTAGCTAATTTAATTTAATTTAGGTAATTGTATTTAATTTAGGGAATTTATTTAATTATAGTGTAGTGTTTTTTAACACTACTCCTGTGGAAGCCGCTATAGTGGATTGAAGTTCAATCCTATTGGCTGATTGCATCACCCAATAGGATTTTTTCTACCTTAATTTCTATTGGCTGATAGAATTCTATCAGCCAATCGGAATCTAAGGGACGCCATCTTGGATGACGTCACTTAAAGGTACCTTCATTCAGCTGTAGTCCGTCGGAAGAAGAGGATGCTCCGCGTCGGATGTCTTGAAGATGGACCCGCTCCGCACCGGATGGATGAAGATAGAAGATGCCGTCTGGATGAAGACTTCTACCCGTCTGGAGGACCACTTCGCCCGGCTTGGATGAAGACTTCTCCCGGCTTCATTGAGGACTTCGGCCCGGCTTGGATTAAGACATCTCCCGGTAAGTCGATCTTCAGGGGGTTAGTGTTAGGTTTTTAAGGGTGTTTTGGGTGGGTTTTATTTTTAGGTTAGGATTTGGGTGACAAAAGAGCTAACTGCCCTTTTAAGGGCAATGCCCATCCAAATGCCCTTTTCAGGGCAATGGGGAGCTTAGGTTATTTTAGATAGTATTTTATTTGGGGGGTTGGTTGTATGGGTGGTGGGTTTTACTGTTGGGGGGGTTGTTTGTATTTTTTTTTCAGGTAAAAGAGCTGATTACTTTGGGGCAATGCCCCGCAAAAGGCCCTTTTAAGGGCTATTGGTAGTTTAGTTTAGGCTAGGGTTTTTTTTATTTTGGGTAGGCTTTTTTTATTTTAATAGGGCTATTAGATTAGGTGTAATTAGTTTAAATATCTGTAATTTAGTGTGTTTTTTTGTACTTTAGCTAATTTAATTTAATTTAGGTAATTGTATTTAATTTAGGGAATTTATTTAATTATAGTGTAGTGTTAGGTGTTAGTGTAACTTACGTTAGGTTTTATTTTACAGGTACTTTTGTATTTATTTTAGCTAGGTAGTTATTAAATAGCTAATAACTATTTAATAACTATTCTACTTAGTTAAAATAAATACAAACTTACAATTTCTGCCGTCGCCCGTAGTTTTTTGGGCCATAGGCAGGTATACCAAACCCGCGCAGTTTGGTATCCAATATACAGCGTAAGGACTTACGTGGCGAAAATGGAGAAATCTTACTCCATTTTCACCTCGCCACAAAAAGCAGCCGTAAGAAGCCTTACGCTGACTATTGGAGCCCCGTAACTCTCTAAACACCTAACGCATGCGCAATGTCTACCTGTCAACCGCGATCCCCCGCCGCAATCCCTAATAAAATATTTAACCCTTAAACCGCCGCCATCTACATAAACTAACCCCCTACTGTGAGCCCCTAAAACCACCGCCATCTACCTTATCTATCCCCTAATCTGACCCCTTACACCGCCGCCACCTATATAAAAATTATTAACCCCTAATCGAATCCCCCTATACCGCCGCCAGCTATATTAATATTATTAACCCCTAATCTAATCCCCCTAAAATAATTATCTCTATTACCAGCCCTTAAAAGGGCCTTTTGCGTGGCATTGCCCCAAAGTAACAGTTCTTTTGCCAGCCCTTAAAAGGGCTTTTTGCGGGGCATGCCCCAAAGTAACAGCTCTTTTGCCAGCCCTTAAAAGGGCTTTTGGCGGGGCTTTGTCACAAAGTAAACTGCTCTTCTGCCTACAATCTACATCCCCCTACACCGCGGCCACCTATAATAAATGTATTAACCCCTAATCTAATCCCCCTACACCGCCGCCAGCTATATTAACTATATTAACCCTAATTATATTAGGGTTAATATAGTTAATATAGTTATTATATTATATATATTAACTATATTAACCCTAATTATATTAGGGTTAATATAGTTAATATCGTTATTATATTATATATATATTAAGTATAATAACCCTATCTAACTCTAACATCCTAACTAAACTCTTATTAAAATAAATCTAATATTAATATTATTAATTAAAATATTACTATTTAAATCTAAATACAGCCAATCAGAACCAATCAGCCAATCAGATTGAACTTGAATCTGATTGGCTGATTCAATCAGCCAATCAGATTTTTCTACCTTAATTCCGATTGGCTGATAGAATCCTATCAGTCAATCGGAATTCGACGGACGCCATCTTGGATGACATCATTTAAACGTACCTCATTCGTCGTTCAGTCGTCGGCCGGGATGGATGCTCCGCGTCGGTGGAGAGAAGATTCAAGATGCCGCTTGATTAAAGATGCTGGCGGATGGATGAAGACTTTGCTGCCGCTTGGAGAAAAACATTGCCGGGATGAAGAATTCTTCTTTGCCGCTTTATTGGACATCGCCCGGATCGGATGAAGAGTTCTGCCCGGCGGGGTGAATACAAGGTAGGGAGATCTTCAGGGGGGTAGTGTTAGGTTTATTTAAGGGGAGTTTGGGTTAGATTAGGGGTATGTGGGTGGTGGGTTGTAATGTTGGGGGGTGGTATTGTGGTTTTTTTTCAGGCAAAAGAGCAGTTTTCTTTGGGGCATGCCCCCACAAAAGGCCCTTTTAAGGGCTGGTAAGGTAAAAGAGCTTTGAACTATTTTTAATTTAGAATAGGGTAGGGAATTTTTTTTATTTTGGGGGTTTATTATTTTATTAGGGGGCTTAGAATAGGTGTAATTAGCTTAAAAATCTGGTAATCTTTTTTTTATTTTTTGTAATTTAGTGTTTGTTTGTTTTTGTAATTTAGTTTAGTTTATTTAATTGTATTTTTAGATAGATATTTGTAGTTTATTTAATTTATTGATAGTGTAGGTGTATTTGTAACTTAGGTTAGGATTTATTTTACAGGTAATTGGGTAATTATTTTAACTAGGTAGCTATTAAATAGTTCATAACTATTTAATAGCTATTATACCTAGTTAAAATAATTAACAATTTACCTGTAAAATAAATATAAACCCTAACATAGCTACAGTGTAATTATTAATTATATTGTAGCTATCTTAGGGTTTATTTTATAGGTAAGTATTTAGATTTAAATAGGAATATTTTAATTAATAATATTAATATTAGATTTATTTTAATAAGAGTTTAGTTAGGATGTTAGAGTTAGATAGGGTTATTATACTTAATATATATATATAATATAATAACGATATTAACTATATTAACCCTAATATAATTAGGGTTAATATAGTTAATATAGCTGGCGGCGGTGTAGGGGGATTAGATTAGGGGTTAATACATTTATTATAGGTGGCCGCGGTGTAGGGGGATGTAGATTGTAGGCAAAAGAGCAGTTTACTTTCTGACAAAGCCCTGCCAAAAGCCCTTTTAAGGGCTGGCAAAAGAGCTGAATTCTTTGGGGCATGCCCTGCAAAAAGCCCTTTTAAGGGCTGGCAAAAGAGCTGTTACTTTGGGACAATGCCACGCAAAAAGCCCTTTTCAGGGCTATTTGTAGGGTTAGACTTAGATTTAGTGGTAGGGATAGTTTTGTATTTTAGGGGTTAAATAATTTAATATAGATGGCGGCGGGGTAGGGGCTCACTTTAGGGGTAGGTAAGGTAGATGGCGGCGGTGTTAGGGGCTCACTTTAGGGGGTTATAGATTTAATATAGCTGGCGGCGGTTTAGGGGTTAATAACTTTATTAGGTTGCGGCGGGGTTTGGGAGCGGCGGTTTAGGGGTTAATACATAATTTATTGTTAGGATAGAGAGGGGGGATAGCGGATAGAGGGTTAGACGTGTCGGGCTATGTTAGGGAGGCGTGTTAGACATGTCGGGCTATGTTAGGGAGGCGTGTTAGACAGTGCAGGTGATTTAGACTTTAGTCAGGTTTTGTAGGCGCCGGCAGTTTCTAACGTGGCGCAAGTCACTGGCGACGCCAGAAATTTGTACTTGCGCAGATTTCTGGACATCGCTGGTTTATCCGACTTACGGCACGTTAGCATCTGACGGCGCCATATATGGGATAGCTCGAGTTGCAAGCTGAAGCTGCGGGCGACGCGGGTTCCCTCGCTTGCGCCGCAAACTACGATCTATATCGGATCGCGCCCCAAGGGTGTTACGGTTAGGAGTTATCCAGTATCTTTTTATAATTTTCCCATAGTGTTCCTATTTCAGCATATACCTCCATTTGCTCATATAAAATATTTTTTAAAATTAAAAATAAATATTAAAAATTATTAAACATAGTGTAAAATATTCTAAATAATCCATAATATATATCTATATTTTTTACAGTATGTTTAATAAAATTATTATTTTTTAAAAAATATTTTATATGTAATATTTCAATAATGCGCCTTAAGATTATTACATCTAAATCAGGTTCTGAAATCTAAATCTCGGGAACCTGATGTGCATAAAGCCTATTTTACATTACTATGTTCTTCACATAGAAAAAAAAGTACTTTTTATTATAAAATATATACATATATATGATAATGTTCATGTAAAATACATATCTATACCTATATATCTATTGGAATAGATATACAGGTATAGGTATATACAGATGTATATAGAAAAATGTTTTACAATAAAAAGGACAGAAAATATACAGAAAATATACAGTAAAACACATAAATGCATATGTACACACATATATACAGTAGATATACAGTATATGCATACATACACACATTTAGACATATATATGTATTCATATATATGTTAAAGTACTATGCAGACCTTTTTTTTCTAGGACCTCATATCATTGAGCCCTTATAACTTTTTAATGCAACTTTTTTTTATATTTTTTATCAGAAAGTGTTATTTTCGAGTGTAACTGAACCTTTAAAGGTATTTGTGATGTTTTTGTGGAAACTTTTTTGTCTCGTGTAACAGTTAACCAGAGCTCTGAAGTCGCGCTAACTTGACGTGCGTTACATTAGATTGCACTTAAAGGGGCAGTAAACCTAGAAAATAATGTTATATAATTCTGCACATAGTGCAAAAACAGAATTTATGCTTACCTGATAAATTTCTTTCTCTTATGGTGTATCCAGTCCACGGATTCATCCTTTACTTGTGGGATATTCTCCTTCCCTACAGGAAGTGGCAAAGAGAGCACACAGCAGAGCTGTCCATATAGCTCCCCCTCTAGCTCCACCCCCCAGTCATTCGACCAAAGGTTAGGAAGAAAAAGGAGAAACTATAGGGTGCAGTGGTGACTGTAGTTTAAACAAAAAAAATTATACCTGACTCAATTGCCAGGGCGGGCCGTGGACTGGATACACCACAAGAGAAAGAAATTTATCAGGTAAGCATAAATTCTGTTTTCTCTTGTAAGGTGCATCCAGTCCACGGATTCATCCTTTACTTGTGGGATACCAATACCAAAGCTTTAGGACACGGATGAAGGGAGGGAACAAGACAGGTACCTTAAACGGAAGGCACCACTGCTTGCAAAACCTTTCTCCCAAAAATAGCCTCCGAAGAAGCAAAAGTATCGAATTTGTAAAATTTGGAAAAAGTATGCAGTGAAGACCAAATCGCTGCCTTACAAATCTGTTCAACAGAAGCCTCATTTTTAAAAGCCCATGTGGAAGCCACTGCTCTGGTAGAATGAGCAGTAACAGTTTCAGGAGGCTGCTGGCCAGCAGTCTCATAGGCCAAACGGATGATGCTTTTTAGCCAAAAGGAAAGAGAGGTAGCAGTCGCTTTCTGACCTCTCCTCTTACCAGAATAGATAACAAACAAGGAAGATGTTTGTCTGAAATCCTTAGTTGCTTGTAAATAGAACTTTAAAGCACTAACTACATCAAGATTGTGTAACAGACGTTCCTTCTTCAAAGAAGGATTAGGACACAGAGAAGGAACAACTATTTCCTGGTTAATATTCTTGTTAGAAACAACTTTAGGAAGAAAACCAGGTTTGGTACGCAAAACTACCTTATCTGCGTGGAACAACAGGTAAGGTGAATCACACTGCAAGGCAGATAATTCTGAGACTCTTCGAGCAGAAGAAATAGCTACCAAAAACAAAACTTTCCAAGATAACAACTTAATATCTATGGAATGTAAGGGTTCAAACGGAACCCCTTGAAGAACTGAAAGAGCTAGATTTAGACTCCATGGCGGAGCCACGGGTTTATAAACAGGCTTGATTCTGACTAAAGCCTGAGTAAACGCTTGAACGTCTGGTACCTCTGCCAGACGCTTATGTAAAAGGATAGACAGAGCAGATATCTGTCCTTTTAAGGAACTATCTGACAATCCTTTCTCCAATCCGTCTTGGAGGAAAGACAATATCCTGGGAATCCTAATCTTACTCCATGAGTAACCCTTGGATTCACACCAAAAAAGATATTTCCGCCATATCTTATGGTAGATTTTCCTGGTGACAGGCTTTCTAGCCTGAATCAGAGTATCTATAACTGACTCAGAGAAACCACGCTTTGATAGAATTAAGCGTTCAATCTCCAAGCAGTCAGACACAGAGAAATTAGATTTGGATGCTTGAACAGACCCTGTATTAGAAGATCCTGCCTCAATGGCAATGTCCATGGTGGGACAGATGACATGTCCACTAGGTCTGCATACCAAGTCCTGCGTGGCCACGCAGGCGCTATCAGAAACACAGAAGCCTTCTCCTGCTTGATTCTGGCGACCAGACGAGGGAGAAGAGGAAACGGTGGAAAAACATAAGCCAGATTGAAGGACCAAGGCGCTGCTAGAGCATCTATCAATACCGCCTTGGGATCCCGGGACCTGGACCCGTAGAGAGGAAGTTTGGTGTTCTGACGGGACGCCATCAGATCCAACTCTGGGGTGCCCCATAGCTGAGTCAGCTGGGCAAATACCTCCGGGTGGAGTTCCCACTCCCCCGGGTGAAAAGTCTGACGACTTAGAAAATCCGCCTCCCAGTTGTCTACTCCTGGGATGAGAATTGCTGAGAGATGGCAGGAGTGATCCTCCGCCCACCTGATTATTTTGGTTACTTTCGTCATCGCTAGGGAACTCTTTGTTCCCCCCTGATGATTGACGTAAGCTACAGTCGTGATGTTGTCCGACTGAAATCTGATGAATTTGGCCGCAGCTAGTTGAGGCCATGCCTGAAGAGCATTGAATATCGCCCTCAGTTCCAGAATGTTTATCGGGAGAAGAGTTTCTTCCTGAGACCATAAGCCCTGAGCTTTCAGGGAGTCCCAGACCGCACCCCAGCCTAACAGACTGGCGTCGGTCGTTACAATGATCCACTCTGGCCTGCGGAAACATATTCCCTGAGACAGGTGATCCTGAGACAACCACCAGAGAAGAGAATCTCTGGTCTCCTGGTCCAACTGAATTTGAGGAGACAAATCTGCATAATCCCCATTCCACTGTTTGAGCATGCATAGTTGCAGTGGTCTGAGGTGCATCCGAGCAAAAGGGACTATGTCCATTGCTGCTACCATTAATCCGATTGTCTCCATGCACTGAGCTACGGATGGCCGGGGAATGGAATGAAGAGCTCGGCAAGTAGTTAAGAGTTTTAACTTTCTGACCTCTGTCAGAAATATTTTCATTGCTACCGAGTCTATTAGAGTCCCTAGGAAGGGAACCCTTGTGAGAGGAGAAAGAGAACTCTTTTTGATGTTCACCTTCCACCCATGAGACCTCAGAAAGGCCAATACAATCTCTGTGTGAGACTTGGCTGTTTGGAAAGACGGCGCCTGAATTAAGATGTCGTCTAGGTAAGGCGCCACTGCTATGCCCCGCGGCCTTAGGACCGCCAGGAGGGACCCTAGCACCTTTGTAAAAATTCTGGGAGCAGTGGCTAAGCCGAAGGGAAGAGCCACAAACTGGTAATGCTTGTCCAGAAAAGCAAACCTGAGAAACTGGTGATGATCTTTGTGGATAGGAATGTGTAGGTATGCATCCTTTAGATCCACGGTAGTCATATATTGACCTTCCTGGATCATTGGTAAGATTGTCCGAATGGTCTCCATCTTGAATGATGGGACTCTGAGGAATCTGTTTAGAATTTTTAGATCCAGGATGGGTCTGAAAGTTCCCTCTTTTTTGGGAACCACAAACAGGTTTGAGTAAAAACCCAACCCTTGTTCCGCAATTGGAACTGGGTGGATCACTCCCATTGTATGTAGCTCTTCTACACAGCGTAAAAACGCCTCTTTCTTTGTCTGATCTGTAGACAGACGAGAAATGTGGAACCTTCCCCTTGGAGGAGAGTCCTTGAATTCCAGAAGATATCCTTGGGATACAATCTCTAATGCCCAAGGATCGTGTACATCTCTTGCCCAGGCCTGAGCGAAGAGAGAGTCTGCCCCCTACTAGATCCGGTCCCGGATCGGGGGCTACCCCTTCATGCTGTCTTGGTGGCAGCTGCAGGCTTTTTGGCATGTTTACCCTTATTCCAGCCCTGGTAAGGTTTCCAGGTTGCCTTGGGCTGTGAAACGTTACCCTCTTGCTTTGCAGCCGGAGAGGATGAAGCGGGGCCGTTCCTGAAATTACGAAAGGAACGAAAATTAGCTTTGTTCTTTGTCTTAAAGGGCTTGTCCTGAGGGAGAGCATGGCCTTTTCCCCCGGTGATTTCTGAAATAATCTCTTTCAATTCAGGCTCGAAGAGGGTCTTTCCTTTGAAAGGAATGTTCAAAAGCTTGGCTTTAGACGACACATCGGCCGACCAGGACTTTAGCCATAGAGCCCTCCGCGCCAAAATGGCGAAACCTAAATTTTCCGCCGCTAACTTAGCTATTTGGAAAGCGGCGTCAGTGATAAAAGAATTAGCTAGCTTTAGAGCCTTAATTCTATCCATAATTTCCTCATATGAGGTCTCCGTCTGGAGCAAGTCTTCCAGCGCCTCAAACCAGAAAGCAGCTGCAGTAGTTACAGGAATAATGCAGGCAATAGGTTGGAGAAGAAAACCTTGTTGAACAAAAAATTTCTTAAGTAAACCCTCTAATTTTTTATCCATAGGGTCTTTAAAAGCACAACTGTCTTCAATTGGTATGGTTGTGCATTTAGCAAGTGAAGAAACAGCCCCCTCCACCTTAGGGACCGTCTGCCACGAGTCCCGCATGGGGTCAGATATGGGGAACATTTTCTTAAAAACAGGAGGGGGAACAAAGGGGACACCTGGTCTATCCCACTCCCTAGTAACGATATCCGCAATCCTCTTAGGGACCGGAAACGCATCAGTGTAAACATGGACCTCTAAGTACTTGTCCATTTTACACAATTTCTCTGGGACCACCAAAGGGTCGCAGTCATCCAGAGTAGCTAATACCTCCCTGAGCAAAACGCGGAGGTGTTCTAGTTTAAATTTAAAAGCCAATGTATCTGCATCTGTCTGAGGAGGAAACCTTCCTGAATCAGAGACTTCTCCCTCAGACATCAAATCCCTCGCTCCCACTTTAGAGCGTTGTGAGGGGATATCAGATACAGCTACCAAAGCGTCAGAATGCTCATAATCTGTTCTTAAAACGGAGCTATCACGCTTTGCAGGTAACACAGGCAGTTTAGATAAGAAAGCTGCAAGAGAATTATCCATGACTGCCGCTAAGTCTTGTAATGTAAAAGGGTTAGACGCACTAGAGGTACTAGGCGTCGCTTGAGCGGGCGTAACTGGTTGTGACACTTGGGGAGAGGCAGACGGGCTACCCTTGTTACCTTCAGTCTGAGAATCATCTTGGGCCACATTCTTAAGTGCAACAATATGATCTTTAAAGTGTATAGACATATCAGTACAAGTGGGACACATTCTGAGAGGGGGTTCCACCATGGCTTCTAAACACATTGAACAAGGATTTTCCTTGGTGTCAGACATGTTTAACAGACTAGTAGTATACACAAACAGGCTTGAAAATCACTTTAATCAAATAAAAAACACAATTTGAAAAAACGTTACTGTGTCTTTAAGAGATAAAAAAGGCACACAATTTTGCAAAACAGGGAAAAATGCAGTAATCCTTTTGAAATTTTCACAGTATGTACCTAGAGCCTTAGTAAGATTGCACCACAAGTAGCAAAACGATTAACCCCTTAATGCCCAAACCGGAGCAGCCTAAAGCCAACACCCGGTTAAAATTACTACAGCGCCTTGCCACAGCACTGCTGTGGCCCTACCTGCCCTTAAGGACCAGATTTGGGGGAATATAGCTTCCTTTAGGCCCTCAAACAGCAGCAGGACCCTACATGTGAAGCAGCATGAACTTCTATGTAATTCTAACTGCGCATCTGAGGCGCAAAATTAGGCCCCTCCCACTCTACTCTGGAGCTATGAGGCCTAAGAAATCACTCCAAATTGAATAAAAAATAGCCATGTGGGTAATAACCCCAGAAAGAACCCAAAAGGACTTTCAAAGTGTCTTTTTTCCTAAGACAATAATCGATTGCCCTGAATTAGTGTCAACCAGCATAATTAGCCCTGTTATGTAAGCATTCAATTCCTTACTAAGTCTCTGAACATAGCTTACCCTCCCCTCATGGGGATTTTGTCAGTCTAAGTTTTCTGGTACTCCTCAGTCCTGTGTGGGAACAGCAGTGGATTTTAGTTACAACATGCTAAAATCATTTTCCTCTCAGCAGAAATCTTCATCCCTTTTCTGCTAGAGAGTAAATAGTACAAACCGGTACCATTTAAAATAACAAACTTTTGATTGAAGATAATAAAAACTACAATTCTAACACCACATTCACTTTACCCTCCCGAGAGAGACCCTAGTGCTTAGAGCCAGCAAAGAGAATGACTGGGGGGTGGAGCTAGAGGGGGAGCTATATGGACAGCTCTGCTGTGTGCTCTCTTTGCCTGTAGGGAAGGAGAATATCACACAAGTAAAGGATGAATCCGTGGACTGGATACACCTTACAAGAGAAATTATATAACATTATCTTAGCCAAACTTTATTCAACATAATATTGCCGGTGAAATTTGATTTAAAAAAGAGGGTTTTTCAGATCGCAGCTCTTGCTCTACTGAGCGGGTTTGTTTTTCCCCCTGAGCGCATCTGGGCAGCTGTCTAGTCACAGCCCGGCCCGATCGCGCCATTACACTCAATGCAGCTCGCTCCTGCTCTGTCTGATAGCGGGAATGAGCTGCATTGAGTGTAATGGCGCGATCGGGCCAGGCTGTGACTCGACAGCTGCCCAGATGCGCTCAGGGGGAAAACCAAACCCGCTCAGTAGAGCAAGAGCGGCGGTCTGAAAAACCCTCTTTTTTAAATCAAATTTCACCGGCAATATTGTGTTGAATAAAGTTTGGCTAAGATAATGTTATATAATTCTGCACTATGTGCAGAATTATATAACATTATTTTCTAGGTTTACTGCCCCTTTAAGTGAACGTGTTTACATGCGCTATTTCTGACATGCAGCAAAATACTTCTTATCACTTGTGTGCTACACTGTGAACAGATAGTGTTCATTAGTGCATTGTTCCTTCAACAAAGGATACTAAGATAATAAAGCTAATTTGATAATAGAAATAAATGGGAAAGTTATTAAAATGTATATGATCTATCTGAATCATGGAAGAAAAATAATGTGTTTCACGTCCCTTTAATTCCTGTGATACATACATTTTAAATTGAATCATTTAACATCTACTGCCTTGGAAAAAAGGACAAATGTTTTTCACTCTGGAGCCTCATCGTACCTTTTCCCTGCCAGTAATAAGTTTGGATACTATTTTTAGATGAATGTACGTGTAGCAACTGTTTAAACTTAACTAATGCTGTGATCTCCCTATAGCTTGTTGCACAGCTTCACTGCCCTTTTGTAAAGAAATTTTTTGAAGGTGAAATCTGCTTTCTCTAACTTTATGGGTTTGATAACTTTTATATTAAAGGAACATGATACCTAAATGCTGAAGCACTTGAAAGTGATCCAGCACATCTGTAATAAGCTGACTAGAAAATATCACATGAACATCACAATTTAAAAAAGTAAGGCCTAGATTACGAGTTTTGCGTTAGAGGCTATGCGGTGCTAACGAGCAGTTTTGTCTCACCGCTCACTTACCTGCAGCGTTGGTATTACGAGTTTTCAGAAACCCATCGTTAAAAGACAAGAAGTGAGCGTTGAACAAAATTTTGCTCATTACCGCATTTCAATACCAGCGTTGCTTAAGTCAGCGGTGAGCTGGTCGTACGTGGTCATGCATGATTTCCCCATAGGAATAGATTGAGCTCGCATTCCAATCAGCCAATAGAATGTGAGCTCAATCCTATTGGCTGATTGGATCAGCCAATAGGATTGAACTTCAATCCTATTAGCTGATTGCATCAGCCAATAGGATTTTTTCTACCTTAATTCTGAATGGCTGATAGAATTCTATCAGCCAATCAGAATCTAAGGGAAGCCATCTTGGATGACGTCACTTAAAGGTACCTTCATTCATCTTTAGTCTTCGGATAAAAGAGGATGCTCTGCGTCAGATGTCTTGAAGATGGACCCGCTCTGAGCCGGATGGATGAAGATAGAAGATGCTGTCTGGATGAAGACTTTTGCCTGTCTGGAGGACCACTTCGCCCGGCTTGGATGAAAACTTCTCCCGGCTTCGTTGAGGACTTCGGCCTGGCTTGAATGAAGACTTCTCCCGGTAAGTCGATCCTCAGGGGGTTAGTGTTAGGTTTTTTTAAGGGTGTATTGGGTGGGTTTTATTTTTAGGTTAGGGACTTTGGGCCTGTAAAAGAGCTAACTGCCCTTTTAAGGGCAATGCCCACCCAAATGCCCTTTTCATGGCAATGGGGAGCTTAGGTTTTTTTAGATAGCATTTTATTTGGGGGGGTTGGTTGTGTGGGTGGTGGATTTTACTGTTGGGGGGTTGTTTGTATTTTTTTTTACAGGTAAAAGAGCTAATTACTTTGGGGCAATGCCCCGCAAAAGGCCATTTTAAGGGCTATTAGTAGTTTAGTTTAGGCTAGGGTTTTTTTATTTTGGGGGGCCTTTTTTATTTTAATAGGGCTATTAGATTAGATGTAATTAGTTTAAATATCTGTAATTTGTTTATTATTTTCTGTAATTTAGTGGGGGGGGTTGTACTTTAGCTAATTTAATTTAGGTAATTGTATTTAATTTAGTTAATTTATTTAATTATACTGTAGTGTTAGATGTTAGTTGTAACTTAGGTTAGGCTTTATTTTAGAGGTACTTTTTTATTTATTTTAGCTAGGTAGTTATTAAATAGTTAATAACTATTTAATAACTATTCTACCTAGTTAAAATAAATACAAACTTGCCTGTAAAATAAAAATAAACCCTAAGCTAGCTACAATGTAACTATTAGTTATATTGTAGCTAGCTTAGGGTTTATTTTATAGGTAAGTATTTAGTTTTAAATAGGAATAATTTAGTTAATGATAGTAATATTTATTTAGATTTATTGTAATTATATTTAAGTTAGGGGGTGTTAGGGTTAGGTTTAGACTTAGATTTAGGGGTTAATACATTTAGTATAGTGGCGGCGATGTTGGGGGCAGCAGATTAGGGGTTAATAAATGTAGGTAGGTGGCGGCGATGTTAGGGAGGCAGATTAGGGGTTAATAATATTTAACTAATGTTTGCGAGGCGGGAGTGCGGCGGTTTAGGGGTTAATATGTTTATTATAGTGTCAGCGACATTGGGGGCGGCAGATTAGGGGTTAATAAGTGTAGGTAGGTTGCGATGACGTTGGGGCGGCAGATTAGGGGTTAATAAATATAATGTAGGTGGCGACGGTGTCCGGAGCAGCAGATTAGGGGTTAAAAATGTTATTATAGTGTTTGCAATGTGGGAGGGCCTTAGGGGTTAATAGGTAGTTTATGGGTGTTAGTTTACTTTTTAGCACTTTAGTTATGAGTTTTATGTTACGGCGTTGTACCATAAAACTCATAACTACTGACTTTTAAATGCGTTAGGAATCTTGACGGGGTAGGGTGTACCTCTCACTTTTTGGCCTCCCAGGACAGACTCGTAATACTGGCGCTATGGAAGTCCCATAGAAAAAAGACTTTACAAAGTTTACGTAAGTCGTTTTGTGGTAAGGCCAAAGAAGTGTGCGGTGACCCTAAACCTTCAAGACTCGTAATACCAGCGGGCATAAAAAAGCAGCGTTAGGACCTCTTAATGCTGCTTTTTTACCCTAACGCACAACTCGTAATCTAGCCGTAAGATATTTTACCTCAACATTTCCTCAGT
Organism: Bombina bombina; assembly: GCF_027579735.1. NCBI lineage: Eukaryota > Metazoa > Chordata > Amphibia > Anura > Bombinatoridae > Bombina > Bombina bombina. Next base: position 257,704,975 of record NC_069501.1, on the reverse strand, counting down.
AGCCACATCCCTATGTAAAGGGACTTTAAGCAGCCAATCAGAATGCTAGAAAATTATAACTAAACAAAATATAGAAGAATAAATACATAAATATCTAATTATTTAGCGTTTTTATCAGGTACCATATTGCAGAAAATTTAGATTGGGGTTATAAATGTGTCAAAATTCCATAAAAGCCCAAAAATAAAGAAATAATTTTCTTCCTTTCTTAAAAACATAATCATGATAATTATATTTTGCCTAAACATTGAGGCCTAGATTTAGAGTTCGGCGTTATCCGTAAAAACCAGCGTTAGAGGCTCCTAACGCGGGTTTCTTACGCACTCCGGTATTTAGAGTTTATTTACCGCCACTCAAAATACACCTAACGCTCACCTTTCTACCGCCACCTCAGACCCAGTAGTAAACATATACCGCAAAAAAAAACATCCACGAATCACAAAACAAATATTACACAAAGTACACTTACACTCATACAAACACAACACTATCTTTATTTTTCTTATTTTTTTTTTTTTTCATTAAAATACAAAGGATTAAAGTTGCGAGATCTCGGGTGTTTGAAAAAAATCCACACAAATCCATTTTCCCATTGACTTACATAGACACACGGGAAAAGACCCTCATATACCTACATCTAACTAATAACATTATCACAAACATACACTCATCGATGCATACAAACAATATACACCACATGACATACACAAAATATTTATTTATTACAAAAAGAACACGATTTAGCGACTTTTTCACACAAGATCATGACGTCACTCACTTTACGAGGAAAACCAGTCTTAGAAAAAAAAATGAGAAATATTTGGAGCCTCCATTGACTTCTATTGGGAAGACGTGCTCGTGCACGCGAAACCCTCATTTCCCTAACGCACGCAAATAGCGTAGACTGAAAAACTCCAAATACCAGCGCTAGAAAATACATGATTTCATGCGTTAGACCTAGCGATGATAAATAGATCAAGAAATGACTATTTCCCTATGGTGGACTTATGGTTTTTAATATTAAATATTCACCACACCATAAATATTTTTAACACTTTTAGATTACATCAACTAAAAATCCCCATCACTAGTAACACATTATTATTTCAATAAAATTACATTTACAATTAAAATAAAATTCAATACACATTTCTGGATTCACAAACACTACACAATGGGAAACATCTCTCATTTACCTTTATTATTGCATTTCAGTTATTCAACTCATATGCTTGCAGCAACTGCATATCTACATAGGCTTAACACATAATCACTCATGGATGCACATATATTACTTTTAACATTCACTCATACATGTGCATTCAAATGATGGGGGACAAACACATTACATTCTCTACAGGAATCACAAAACACAACATATGGATTTGACTGTACTTGTAACATCATGATTCCATCACCAGAAACCATTAGGAATTACGTACAAGAAGAACATCATTACACCAGATTACAGATGTCACTTTATGGGAAGGAACAACAATGCCAGACCGCTATATAGAAGTCAGCATATGTGGGACACAATCACAATATATACGTACTACATGTACATAACACGTATCCCCCATCACGCAACCACAAAGCACACATTTATATTTTATTCAGCACACAATAACAATGTAGCACAATACAACAACACAATGAGGATTTCACAACTACATAGGCAGGTTAATAATATCATGACGTCATTACAAGATTCAACCATACACATCACAGATTCACCACTGTACCGCCCCTTTAGGAACTTTAACACTCAATACTACAATACAACATATACGTAAACCACACTTTTGAACAGCATTATTATGGAGATTTCAATGGGACAATTAAGAAATATTGTCAGATCGCAAATCAATTATATATACAATACTACAGATGGCAGCCGGAAGTTATTCAGTATTCGGGCAATTTTTATGGGACGCATACAATATTGTCAGATATAAAATCACTTATATATATAATACTACAAATGACAGCCGGAAGTTCTTCAGTATTAGTGCGATTTGAAAGGGACGCATACAATATTGACATCTCGGCAATCACTTATATACACAATACTACAGATGATAGCCGGAAGTTATTCAGTATTAGTGCGATTTGAAAGGGACGCATACAATATTGACATCTCGGCAATCACTTATATATACAATACTACAGATGACAGCCGGAAGTTATTCAGTATTAGTGCGATTTGAAAGGGACGCATACAATATTGACAGCTCGGCAATCACTTATATATTCAATACTACAGATGGCAGACGGGAAGTTCGGAATTATTATTGCGATTTAAAAGGGACGCATACAATATTGACAGCTCAGCAATCACTTATATATACAATACTACAGATGGCAGACGGGAAGTTCTGAATTATTATTGCGATTTAAAAGGGACGCATACAATATTGACAGCTCAGCAATCACTTATATATACAATACTACAGATGACAGCCGGAAGTTATTCAGTATTAGTGCGATTTGAATAGGACGCATACAATATTGACATCTCGGCAATCACTTATATATACAATACTACAGATGGCAGACGGGAAGTTCGGAATTATTATTGCGATTTAAAAGGGACGCATACAATATTGACAGCTCAGCAATCACTTATATATACAATACTACAGATGACAGCCGGAAGTTATTCAGTATTAGTGCGATTTGAATAGGACGCATACAATATTGACATCTCGGCAATCACTTATATATACAATACTACAGATGGCAGACGGGAAGTTCGGAATTATTATTGCGATTTAAAAGGGACGCATACAATATTGACAGCTCAGCAATCACTTATATATACAATACTACAGATGGCAGCCTGAAGTTATTCAGTATTAGTGCAATTTTAAAGGGACGCATACAATATTGACAGATCGACAATCACTTATATATTCAATACTACAGATGGCAGATGTTACTTTATCGTTTACAAACAATATTGCATCAACATTGATCGATCACATTCTATGCACATTATACACAACTATGCACTTTCATTCATGTTAGCCTGGACGTGTGCTTGTTACTATAAGATCGCGTTTAAGAAATATTGATTACGCATATGAACATGCACTGTATGTGTGATATTGGACACTTTCACATTGAGAATCATTGTTTGAAACTAACATTTCAGCAAACAACAAATAAACGCCCACTGTGAAAGCATTCGCGCCGCTCACATACAAACAAGTGAATACAATTAGCAATCATTACAAACTCACTACCATTGGACTAATTGTACTATAAATCCCCCAAACAACATGGCCAATGCATCACTTGTGATCCACATCAGATCAAGTGCTTACCTTGTTACGCTGTTCTGAAAGATGGATGACGATGACATGGTAGACGCTGCTGGTGGTGCTATTGGCGAACTAGCTGTTGGTCGAATCAGGCAGCCTCGGCGGCTCAGACCGAGACGAAGGGGTCGTCTGGTTCGAGGTCCTCGTGTCTACAGGGTGAGACCCACCTTGGAAAACATGAGTGACTTTGAGGTTTTTGATAAGTATCGGCTCGATCGCGAACAGCTCATTGGCCTTTACGAGCTTCTTAAACCTCATTTGGAGCCACGTATACAAATAAGGACTGCTGTTCCCCCCATGAGTAAGATGCTAAGCTGTCTATACGTCCTGGCCTCAGGGAGTTTTCAATCCGGAGAACTGTACATGCATGGCCTGGCTCAAGGTACATTCTCTGGGGTGTTTGATAACTTTCTGAACGCCATGGTACGTATCAGTAAGCAATACATAGGATTCCCACAGAATGATGGTGATTGGAGGCGCCTGAAGCGGGAATTCTTTGATATTGCTCAATTGCCCAATGTCTTGGGAGCCATTGATTGTACCCACATTGCGCTGCGTGCTCCAATTGATGACTTGCCCTTCAGAAATCGCAAACATTTTCATAGCCTCAACGTGCAGTATGTTTGTGACGCACGGATGAGGATTATGCATGTGTATGCGAATTTTGGAGGGGCTTGTCATGATGCCCGCATCCTCTCTCTGTCGTCCCTGTGGAGACAGTTTGAGGAAAGACAAATGCCCCCTGGTTATCTCGTTGGTGAGTATTTGTGCTCAACATGGTTAATTATTTTGACAATTGCCCCTGTATTTTTTAACTGTTAGCGTCATGTTCAGCTATAGGATTAAATTTAACCATTTGTTATTTACCGACGCTAATGTCTAGTTTTATTGAAAAGCAGATATGTAGCATGTCTTACCTTAAGTGTTCAGATAGAGAATGCAATGTAACCATGTAGTTAGCATTTTACACAAGGTTTGGTTTAGGAGAAATACGCATATGTAGCATGTCTTAGATGAAATGGCAAGATATTAGCTCATGCAATTTAACCCTGTCATTGTCTTTTTCCGCTAATGTCTAGTTTTATTGAAATTCAGATATGTAGCATGTCTTACCTTAAGTGTTCAGATAGAGAATGCAATGTAACCATGTAGTTAGCATTTTACACAAGGTTTGGTTTAGGAGAAATACGCATATGTAGCATGTCTTAGATGAAATGGCAAGATATTATCTCATGCAATTTAACCCTGTCATTGTCTTTTTCCGCTAATGTCTAGTTTTATTGAAATGCAGATATGTAGCATGTCTTACCTTAAGTGTTCAGATAGAGAATGCAATGTAACCATGTAGTTAGCATTTTACACAAGGTTTGGTTTAGGAGAAATACGCATATGTAGCATGTCTTAGATGAAATGGCAAGATATTAGCTCATGCAATTTAACCCTGTCATTGTCTTTTTCCGCTAATGTCTAGTTTTATTGAAAAGCAGATATGTAGCATGTCTTACCTTAAGTGTTCAGATAGAGAATGCAATGTAACCATGTAGTTAGCATTTTACACAAGGTTTGGTTTAGGAGAAATACGCATATGTAGCATGTCATATATGAAAAGGCAAGATATTAGCTCATGCAATTTAACCCTGTCATTGTCTATTTCTGCTAATGTCTATTTTTATTGAAATGCAGATATGTAGCATGTCTTACCTTAAGTGTTCAGATAGAGAATGCAATGTAACCATGTAGTTAGCATTTTACACAAGGTTTGGTTTAGGAGAAATACGCATATGTAGCATGTCTTAGATGAAAAGGCAAGATATTAGCTCATGCTATTTAACCCTGTCATTGTCTATTTCTGGTAATGTCTATTTTTATTGAAATGCAGATATGTAGCATGTCTTACCTTAAGTGTTCAGATAGAGAATGCAATGTAACCATGTAGTTAGCATTTTACACAAGGTTTGGTTTAGGAGAAATACGCATATGTAGCATGTCTTAGATGAAATGCCAAGATACAGATTTATATATAATTTTTTTTTTTTTTTTTATCTTTCTGACAACTTTTAATATGGATTATGGTTTTTAACAAATATATTTATACAACAATATACTAGTTTAAGTATTCTGTTTGAATTATGTTCTGTTCTAAATTTATAGGTGATTCTGGGTACATGAGCCGGCCTTGGCTCATTACCCCCTTGCGTAGCCCAACTGATGTGTCTGAGGAGCGCTACAATAGGGCTCATAAGAGAACCAGGGCGGTGGTTGAAAGGATGTTCGGGCTCCTGAAGATGAGATTCAGGTGCCTGGACCGTTCTGGAGGAGCACTCCAGTACAACCCAAAGAAGGTGGCTAAGATCGTTGTAGCCTGTAGCGTCCTGCATAATATTGCACAGCGGGCTGGGATGCTGCAGGCCGTCCCGGTGGACAGAGACCTCCTCAGAGATGAGGAGGATGATCCTGTTCTAGAGGGGGAATTCCAGGACGAGGGACTTGATGTCAGAGCAGACGTCATCAACCGCCACTTTAGACGGTAAATAATAGAAGTTACACTGGAGTATTTTCAATAGATGTGAACTCTAGGGAAATGACAAGTAGAGAATTGTGCAAACATGTTAGTATTGATCAAATGTTAGAATAATCTTTATTTCTCATAATATAGGTGATGCTCTGGGCATTGGGTCCTATAGCGAGTCTTTGCCACCTGGTTTTTAAAGAGGACATCAGATGGTAAGTAGAAATGTATGGACTGTTGCTGGCATGATTTGTACACAAATACATCATATGGCATACATTTTAAAAAATATAACTTTGTTTACACATTACTTAAAATGTACATAATCAGAAAGGGATACTCTAGAATGACTATGGTTCAATGTCACACAGAGGTTTGTTCTGCTCAATATGACTCATCTTCACACTTGATAGAAAATAACACAGGTTCATACACAGGCTTAGTAAGCTAGTGATAGATATTTATTATGAAATGGGGGGTGGGAGAGGGGTACAGAACTTATTCACACACTTGTATGAAATCTTTATATATAATTTCTTACATTAGGGAGATGACTTAATCTAAAGACTGAAAGGGAACAATTTGAAGCCTGACAGTGAAGATTTCCAAGACTGACAGTGGGGAAAAAGCCAAGATTGAAATTGAAGTATACCAATGGGATCATGTCTGGCATTATATTTCAATTCTGCTGACCTTGAAAACCATACAAATACATGTTCACATGGTAAGTGCAAACTATTTGATAGAATAAGGCTGTGGAGACATCCTATTGGAGACACTTAGATGATTTTCTATTTTGTAGATGGTATTTCCCAGTCCTCTATTTAATGAACTGATGAATAATACACCTATTGAAGATCAACTGTTTACCCCTGAATTGACTTTCAAAGACCATGCATTGTCCAGGTTGGTGTACCAATGCATGCTAGTGAAGAGTGTAGAATATTAGTAGCTTACATACATTAGTCATATTTAGTTCTTAATTAGATATTTAGGGATCACAATCAGACACTTAGATGATTGTACTTTTTTAGATGTGATTTCCCAGTCCTCTATTTAATGAACTGATGAATAAGACACCTATTGAAGATCAACTGTTTACCCCTGAATTGACTTTCAAAGACCATGCATTGTCCAGGTTGGTGTACCAATGCATGCTAGTGAAGACTGTAGAATATTAGTAGGTTACATACATTAGTCATATTTAGTTCTTAATTAGATATTTAGGGATCACAATCAGACACTTAGATGATTGTACTTTTTTAGATGTGATTTCCCAGTCCTCTATTTAATGAACTGATGAATAAGACACCTATTGAAGATCAACTGTTTACCCCTGAATTGACTTTCAAAGACCATGCATTGTCCAGGTTGGTGTACCAATGCATGCTAGTGAAGACTGTAGACTATTAGTAGCTTACATACATTAGTCATATTTAGTTCATAATTAGATATTTAGGGATCACAATCAGAAAAAGGAATACATATTATAGTTGATATAGAGGTATTTGAATGGACATGAAATATTACATTTATGTTCAGCATACATATATTGTTTACATGTGATATACATTATTATGTATAATTTTAATTTTTGATATTTAAATATAATTTTTAATCAACAATATAATGGTGTATGTATTTCATTAATTTAAAATCAATGTAATGATTATCTTTAAAAAATGTTGATCAAAGTTAGAGCATAGACACCATATGATTTTAAATGTATTTTATGAATATTTTACAACGTGTGTATTAACTTTGTTCCATTTTTATTATTTGTCATTTCAGATTGGCATCTGATGACTTCCTGGAATATTTAATTATTTTCAATTAAATATATGTTTATTTTTAACAGATTCTAATATATATCAATATAATCTGTAAATAAATAAAACTTGGACTCCCATGACTGGTAGTTGGCTATTTGACAAGCACATGCATAAGAGAAAATAATGCATTAATAGTAGAAAATAAAAATCTTCAGAGAATATTAAAATATATCTTTTAACATTAATTGGGGAGTCAGATTCTTCAATGCTTTTATATTTAAAAAGTATATATTAAAAATATTTAGGATATGTATTAATATTATGATTGTTTTAACATTTAATAAGGTGAAGTGGTTCAATTACATGAAAGTGACAGTGTTGTTGAATGTAAAAAGAATTGTATAAGATCATGTATCTTCCTTAGGTATCTCAAAACATTATTAGAAAATATTTTACAATTATTACATTTATAAATGGTAGGTCATTTAACTTGATATTTTTACAAAATTAGTTATTGGATGCCAGGTTAATCTATGTAATTTTCTAGTGGAGTCATTTAACTATACTTAGTAATATTATGTATTTATTACAATCTTACCTCTTGGGTTAGACATCAAATATCTATATAGAATGTAATTTCCCCTTTAGTTTATTTTGTCAATCTTAAATCAAAATACAATATGTTTGTGTCCTTAAAGGGGTCATTCAAAATGTATATTTTGTATACATTGTAACAAATATCATACAAGAATTTAAACATATTTAGAATGTACTATAGAATTACATTCAGTCTTTAAATATACTTGTTAAAATACAAATAAATGCACATATCTTAGTCAATGATATAAGGCATCTATATGCAAACAACAATCAGCATCAAAATAGCCTATGTAGAGATGTATTTAATCCACGAATATATATATAATTACAATATAATGATTGAATAACAAAACATATTAAGTTGGTCAAATATAAGATTATTATACAAAATGCATACATAACATATAGCTTAATGTCCCTCTACGCTGAAGGCTAAAAAAGACATCATTTAATAAATATATTTCAGTCAGTGTGTAAAACAATCTAGAAGTTCATCTAAATTTGCTTTACTCATATGTTAGACTCATTTAGCAAAATGAAGGTGCCTAGGTTTATGATATATTAAGCATTATTGTTAAATGTTTATTTAAAGGGACATGAAATCAAAATATACTTAAAGGTAGCCATTTAAAAAAACAATGATTTATACATTCTGAATGAGTATTCTATTTTAATCAACTTTAAAACTTGTCTCATATTATGAATGCTCATTGTGATGTTGCTATCATTACTTTAGAAATAAGGCAGTAAATAGCTAATTTATTTGCTTCAGTACTCTGGACAGAACTTGATTGTTTGGAATAATTGATGCAACAATCGTCAAGGACAACCCAGGTTTTTATTAAACAATTGTCCGTAATATAAAATATCATTATTGATTTGCAAAGAAACATAACAAGATAACTTAACATTTGATAATCGTATTAAATAATAAAGTTGATTAACATTTCATGCTCAATCACCAATGGTAAATTTGTTTGGACAGTGTCCCTTTAAGAGATTTAAAGAGTGTATTTACTTCTCTTCCTATCTTGACATACTTTGCTTGAAAAGCATATCGAGATAGGCTCAGTAGATGAAGATTGGTGGATGCACAGAGATGCCTTATGTGATTGGCTCAACCATGTGCATTTAAATTTCTTCTGTTGAGGATATATAAATACTAAGAGAAAATGATTTACAGTTTAAAGTCTAAACAATCTTCTATCTCTACAGATCATTTGATACAATTGTTTGTTTGTAATGTCTCTTTAAAACTAAATACGCCATTGCACAATAACATATATGAGCACTTCAGAGAAATACAAGCTCGAGGTTTATTTGCGAATAACAAAGCTGTAGTTTAACATTTATAAACAGATTATCCAAGTTACTGACATTCTAACCGGAATTTTAACATTAATAAATATTGCGTGGGAAACGCATCTTCAAACACCAGATTAGCATATTTAAACATTAGTGTAATGTCACGCAATAGCACACAATCAATGTGCATTATAAATACATTTAATAGAGCAATGTCAATACTTCACAATCAATTTATTTAAAGAACAATAAAGACATACAATATTAAATGTGTATTTGTATTAAAGAAACAGACCGTTATTAAACCGAGAAATGTCTACAACATTAATAATGTGACAGGATTAGATTTTAAACAGTATTTAATCATTAATATTTCACGGATCCCGGATATTAAATCTGCGTCACACATATCCGCATGACAGGCCCATGAGTTACAAATAAGTCTACATGAAAAATGAAGTTACAGCACCACCAAGCGGTATGTGTAAGGAAGTTACTAAGATATGAAACATTAAGGAACGGCCAATCAGAGTTCATCACACAAACACAACTTGAGTCAGGATGGTCTCACAGACATTATAACAATATTTCAAACTTTTATCCAATCAGATGTACAGATAAATTGTCCCATGGTGCATCTCATGTTTACTTCACCATATAAAAGTCCATTACACGTTGCCATCTTTGTCAGTTCTCTAATGCCTGCAGGCAGTTTATATTATTATAATATATTTATTGGACAACCCAGCAGGCATGTCAGTTCCCAGGTTCACCAAGGAGGAGAGCGCTGCACTGGTCCACGCCGTCAAGGACTTTTATCCCCAGCTGTTTGGGAACAAGAGGAGCTCGACAGATGCGCCTGTTAAGAAGGCCCTCTGGGAGTCTATCACCAATGCGGTTAGATTGGTGTGTGACGTCCAGAGGACCCAGGATCAGATCATGAGGAGATTCGGAGATATGAGGTTGCGTTTATCGAAAAAAGTCAACCTCATAAGGGACTGGGTACAAGCCCGTAAAAGAGGGGGCCAAAGAAAGGCCCCGCGGAAACTGTACCTACTCCCTTATGAGGTGACTTTATGCGAGCTCCTCAATCTCCGGGTCCCCAAAAGATTTAGATCCTCGCCATCCTCGGCCTCCTCTTCTTCCCTCCCAGCTGCGGGATCTCAAAGTCCTGACGCGGGGGACAGGGCAGATGCTTCTCCGTCCGGTGGCCTGGGAGGAGCCGATAGAGAATCTGAACCAGGTAATTATCCAACTTCATATAATATTTATAATTTTAAAAATCAAAAATGTGTATTTAGTCAGATACTAAACCTATACAGATCTCACAACATACACTACATATGATGTTTAGATATCTGATTTTAGATTATTGACACATGAAATAGGAATGATGTTTCTTGCGCTCTACAGAATATGCATCACAGAGCGGAAATGTAATTTCGCATCCACGTTAACATGGGTTTGCGGAAATTGGCATTGCTTTATACATGTTGTTCAAATGACGGATGCGTAATTCCGCTTGGAATCATTGCGCAATGATCGCGAAAATGGCATTTCTCATCCACGTTAACATGGGTTTGCGGAAAGTGGCATTGCTTTATACATGTTGTTCAAATGACGGATGCGTAATTCCGCTTGGAATCATTGCGCAATGATCGCGAAAATGGCATTTCTCATCCACGTTAACATGGGTTTGCGGAAAGTGGCATTGCTTTATACATGTTGTTAAAAATTAAATGGAAATTCTTAGATTAGTGAAGAATACAGTATTCTTATTTTAAATATTATATCTAATAAAAAACGAATAATACTAATAAATTATAACATATGGCCATCAATTGATGATTATGTAATAACAAGCAGATATTCTTAAAGATACAGTAAACAACACAACTGATTGAAAATAAGAGTCCAGGATATATTTATCATTAATTTAATTGCGGAAAATATTAACTCATGGGACTACCAAAGGATTAATATTTTTCTATTGATTTGATATTAATGTAAATATTTTAAACATGGCATGATTAGTATTAATGATATGCAATCCTCATTTAATATATTACAGATATGGATGTGGCTGCTGGATCCTCAAGCCAGGGCTTGTCACAGTATGGTATGTCTCATTTTAATTGACATTTGTCTTAGAAACATGGAATGAACATTACATACTAAATACACATTGTTCAATATTTATATGTAATGTCTATTTAATAGATGAAAATTATATAATTATTCGGATATCCTTAAATAACATATTTGATTTTAATTGCATGCTCAATACCATTCATTACATCAACATATGGAGTAGATAATTCATTAACAAACAACAACATTGTGGAATCTATTTAATTTTAGATTAAAGGGATACTGAGCTACAATTATTAATATTGTCTTTCACATACAGTATGCAATATTAATAAACATAAAATATAATACTATCATCATATGTGACATATTCTATTGCTAAATGTAGTTTAAAATAAAGAAAGTACGTTTATGTGCATCTAAATATTTGTTGACCAACCTGGGTTTATATTGATGATTGGTGGATACCTTCAACAAACAATATTTATTGAATCCAATATTCCTTATCTGCCTTTAAGATTAATATCGAACAACATTCTAATTATAATAGGAGTCAATGTTAAATCATTTTTTACATTTTGAACATAGAAATCAATTATTTAAATTAATCATGTCAGTGTCCCTTTAAGACAAAATAGATTCATTCATCTTTACATTATTTTTATTAAAAACTATTGATATATAAATCTAATTATCTGTTGGAGTTACTTTATAGATATCTGCATACTCTAACAGCACCATGATTACATATTTGTAATAATCAAGTTTGTTATGTATTGTGATAAATATGTGTTGTGTCCTAAACAAGATTACTGTACATTGAAAAAATGGGTCGATGTGACACATGTTTGTTTAGATTTGTCAACAGATGCTCCTCAATATGTGGTTTGTGTGTATTCTTGTAACTTCTTAAGGACATATGACGGAATAATTCCGTCATAAAACAATTGAGCTAAGTGAAAGCTGTGTCCTTAAAGGGTTAAGAACATTGATCATTGGGTATATTTAGATATGCAATAGCAGCATCTGAGATGAATTTGATGTCTAATGTAGTCTGACATTAAACATATGTTCAATACAGATATGTTTACAGAATCCCCTTGATTCAATCAAGCATTTTCTGGTGTAATGACTGCTCTATTCTTCACAATTTAAAGTTGATTAATGTTAAAATTCTAGACAGATGTGATTTAGTGATATCCAAAATGTGTTTAATAATATATATCTATATCATTCATAGAGAGAGTTGGTGTGGGAAGCCCACAGGAATCCAGCAGTGACATAGAGCCGCCTTTGCGGTCTCCTGGTAAGTCCATTGACTCATTTATATGTAATTGAAGGTGTATTGCTAATCAATATTATGATCATGATTCCGATGAAGCATAACATTATAAAAAAACATAGAATTTATCTTCTGTTTATATATTTATTTTTTATATTGAGCGATTAATAATTTCTACTTTATTAGTCTACACATTTGTTATTCATAAGATGTCTAACATATGTTTTTTTCTATTTGTTTTTTTGACAACAGTCATCAAGTGATACACACATGAGAAATCTTAAATGTTCTATGTACTATGCTTTTATGAATTTAACATTAAGACAAACAATACATTAATATTCTGATTTATTGACAATAACAAATCTATTGTCATTTGTATGCTCCATCAAAATGATGTAAATCATAACTTTGTGTGTGTATATCTTTAATGCAACATTGATGTGCGTATTTGAGCAACAGTAACATATGTTATAATATCTGATCTTAAGGTGTACACAACATGTTATGTTTTACAGAGATTGATGTCACATGTGGGATGGAGGAGGAAGAGGCTGCCTTGGAGTCTGATGGTATGTGAAATATATCTATCATGTTTCCAACATGTTTCTTAGTTTGAAATCATTTTATTGAAGACATTCAAAGTCTACAGCTTTTTCCCTTTAAAAAGGAATATTATTTGTCTGTTCAAATACACTACTGCCCCCTTTCTATATCAGGCAGCATGAAAATCTGCTTGTATATATTTTTTTAAGAATATATAATTCATGCCATCATTATGTCACATGCATATTCCATGCCAAAACACAATAATAAGTTTCACATTGTACAGACAGTCATTGAGATTCATCTGAGTGCCTATATAGATACCATATCCTCATTTCAGAATAGTTTACAGATTCAAACACACTTCGAAGTATATTGAAAACATAATCAATTTGAAATGCGTTGATTTGATGTCAGGATGTATGAGATGTTAATATATTTTCTTTACATTTTCAGATGGATCCACCACTTCTGGTCATCTGGATTCCGCCCCTGCCCAGTCACAGACCCCTCCCCGTGCACACACCCCTGACCATGGCCACACCTCTGCACACACCCAGAGCACTTCCCATCACCAAACTCATGTCCATGCCCCGACCACTGCCAGCCCTTCCCATATTTCATATCCTGTCCCTCCCAAAAAACGCCCATACACCCCCCTTCGCCGCTCTCCCCGTATTCTGGCCCGTACAGCTGTCCAGACCCAAACTCCCCACTCCCCAGCTGTACGGCCTACCCTGGAGCAGCAGCTCACCACTCCCCAAGCCATTCCCATCCCTCCCCAAGCCATTCCCATCCCTCCCCAAGCCATTCCCATCCCTCCCCAAGCCAATCCCATCCCTCCCCCCTGTTTAAACCTTCATTGTCCTGGGTGTCAGATTGTCCTTCCCAGGCACAGCTGTAAGTATCATTCTAAATACACTTTATAAGATACTTAAAGGTACAGTGAAGTTAAATTGGTTAAATTGTGATTCAAATCCAGCATGCAATGTTAAGCCAATGTATAATAGAATACTCTTATGAATTATTCGTCATTCTCTTGATATATTTATGGAAAACAACTTATTCCTATAATTAGTTTAAACAATAAAATAAATGTGGCCATCATTTCTTTATTGTTGGATGAATGTATCCATCAACCAGCATGCACAAACAAAGTTCATCAACAAATATTGGCTTCCATAAAAACCAACATTCTTGCATTCAAAATATAGCTTGACAATTAAAACATATAATGAATATGTGTAATTTCTAAAGATTTGTCATGTCATGCTCTATCTGAATCAGTCCATTAAATATTTAGGTTCATTGTCCCTTTAATTGGATATCACTACATATACCAAACACCACTACTTGGATCCAAAATTTTATGTCCAAATGTGGATACATTATCTCTTGTCTAACCCAGTGGGAATTTAATTTCTTCTGGTTGCTATGTTTACACAGCTTGTCCTCAATGCCAAAATGTTTAAGGATAGGTGTGCCTACCACAGTCTAAATTGAATTTTTAAATTGCTGATGTAAGTACAATGTAAATCCTTTAACAAGATTTGATACACTCAAGCTGTATAAGTGGATCATCTAAAAACAATTAAAGGGGACAACATGTTTGAGTAACATGAGCCTTTAATGATTTCTGTCTGTCTGAATAACCTAATTCATGTGTAAAGAATATATGAAAAATAATTTATGTAAATAATTATTTTTCTTTATGATGACAATGTATGTATTAAAATATTTTATTCTGTTGTGTAATTATCCTTAATATTTAATTTTATTTTATTTTAGGCTGTGACTCAGCATGGCTCATGCTAGAAGGGATAGCAAGAGTAGAGCAGGCCGTGTTGAGGAACGCAGATGTCCTGAGAGGGATGAACAACACCATGCAGGCCCAGCTCCGGATTCAGGACTTGACTCTGCGTGAAATTATGCTATTACGTTCAAGGCCTGAATCTGGAGCTGGACATGCACAGGACAATGAAGATGATGACCAGTAAGTGGAGGATCTGGATATGCTCCATGGTGGCAGATAATAATCCTCCGTCCACATGTTGAATTAGTATTTATATTGTTGCCATTTGGCCTTTTTATCAGTTTATTGTTGTGCCTGTTGCACTCTTTTACCTTGTCATGTGTCTCCAATGAGGCTATGCTGGCCCTTGGCAACTCTCTTCATGGACTGTGATGCACTGTGTTACCTTGCCATGCGTCTCCAATGGGGCTATGCTGGCCCTTGGCAACTCTCTTCATGGACTGTGATGCACTGTGTTACCTTGCCATGTGTCTCCAATGGGGCTATGGTGGCCCTTGGCAACTCTCTTCATGGACTGTGATGCACTGTGTTACCTTGCCATGTGTCTCCAATGGGGCTATGCTGGCCCTTGGCAACTCTCTTCATGGACTGTGATGCACTGTGTTACCTTGCCATGTGTCTCCAATGGGGCTATGCTGGCCCTTGGCAACTCTCTTCATGGACTGTGATGCACTGTGTTACCTTGCCATGTGTCTCCAATGGGGCTATGCTGGCCCTTGGCAACTCTCTTCATGGACTGTGATGCACTGTGTTACCTTGCCATGTGTCTCCAATGGGGCTATGCTGGCCCTTGGCAACTCTCTTCATGGACTGTGATGCACTGTGTTACCTTGCCATGTGTCTCCAATGGGGCTATGCTGGCCCTTGGCAACTCTCTTCATGGACTGTGATGCACTGTGTTACCTTGCCATGTGTCTCCAATGGGGCTATGCTGGCCCTTGGCAACTCTCTTCATGGACTGTGATGCACTGTGTTACCTTGCCATGTGTCTCCAATGGGGCTATGGTGGCCCTTGGCAACTCTCTTCATGGACTGTGATGCACTGTGTTACCTTGCCATGTGTCTCCAATGGGGCTATGCTGGCCCTTGGCAACTCTCTTCATGGACTGTGATGCACTGTGTTACCTTGCCATGTGTCTCCAATGGGGCTATGCTGGCCCTTGGCAACTCTCTTCATGGACTGTGATGCACTGTGTTACCTTGCCATGTGTCTCCAATGGGGCTATGGTGGCCCTTGGCAACTCTCTTCATGGACTGTGATGCACTGTGTTACCTTGCCATGTGTCTCCAATGGGGCTATGCTGGCCCTTGGCAACTCTCTTCATGGACTGTGATGCACTGTGTTACCTTGCCATGTGTCTCCAATGGGGCTATGCTGGCCCTTGGCAACTCTCTTCATGGACTGTGATGCACTGTGTTACCTTGCCATGTGTCTCCAATGGGGCTATGCTGGCCCTTGGCAACTCTCTTCATGGACTGTGATGCACTGTGTTACCTTGCCATGTGTCTCCAATGGGGCTATGCTGGCCCTTGGCAACTCTCTTCATGGACTGTGATGCACTGTGTTACCTTGCCATGTGTCTCCAATGGGGCTATGGTGGCCCTTGGCAACTCTCTTCATGGACTGTGATGCACTGTGTTACCTTGCCATGTGTCTCCAATGGGGCTATGGTGGCCCTTGGCAACTCTCTTCATGGACTGTGATGCACTGTGTTACCTTGCCATGTGTCTCCAATGGGGCTATGGTGGCCCTTGGCAACTCTCTTCATGGACTGTGATGCACTGTGTTACCTTGCCATGTGTCTCCAATGGGGCTATGCTGGCCCTTGGCAACTCTCTTCATGGACTGTGATGCACTGTGTTACCTTGCCATGTGTCTCCAATGGGGCTATGCTGGCCCTTGGCAACTCTCTTCATGGACTGTGATGCACTGTGTTACCTTGCCATGTGTCTCCAATGGGGCTATGCTGGCCCTTGGCAACTCTCTTCATGGACTGTGATGCACTGTGTTACCTTGCCATGTGTCTCCAATGGGGCTATGCTGGCCCTTGGCAACTCTCTTCATGGACTGTGATGCACTGTGTTACCTTGCCATGTGTCTCCAATGGGGCTATGCTGGCCCTTGGCAACTCTCTTCATGGACTGTGATGCACTGTGTTACCTTGCCATGTGTCTCCAATGGGGCTATGCTGGCCCTTGGCAACTCTCTTCATGGACTGTGATGCACTGTGTTACCTTGCCATGTGTCTCCAATGGGGCTATGCTGGCCCTTGGCAACTCTCTTCATGGACTGTGATGCACTGTGTTACCTTGCCATGTGTCTCCAATGGGGCTATGCTGGCCCTTGGCAACTCTCTTCATGGACTGTGATGCACTGTGTTACCTTGCCATGTGTCTCCAATGGGGCTATGGTGGCCCTTGGCAACTCTCTTCATGGACTGTGATGCAATGTGTTACCTTGCCATGTGTCTCCAATGGGGCTATGCTGGCCCTTGGCAACTCTCTTCATGGACTGTGATGCACTGTGTTACCTTGCCATGTGTCTCCAATGGGGCTATGGTGGCCCTTGGCAACTCTCTTCATGGACTGTGATGCACTGTGTTACCTTGTCATATGGCTCATATATTCCTTATTTTTACAAGATTATTTATAAACGTTGTGTATGTTTTCTTACATACTAATAAAATACATTTTATTTCACAAATCTTTGTCCTCATTCTTCCTGTTATTTTTTGAAAGCTCTAGTTTATGTTGTTTATCCTTAAAGGGACCTAACAAATATATTTGTTATAATGAAATCATATATGTAAGACAATAGTAAATGACTTTAAGATTAACATCTCCAATGTAATCTTATTATTTGTGTTTATATTATTTTCTCTTAGCTCTATCATTGCCTGATTATGATTAGCAGAGTAATTTCTTTATATATGTATATATATTTTTGTATTTGTGTATATATGTATATTTAAATGTTCAGATCCATGTGTGTATTTATAAACTCTGCATGAATTGATGCACCTTTACCAAATGATCTGAGTATTGATACAATGATATAATCCCTGTAAAGTGTTAATTTTATTTAAATAGTATTGACTATGTGTATGCTCTTTTTAAAAACAAAATAATGTCCCTTTAAGTGATGTTGATCACTATTGTAAATGAATGTATTTCCATTTGTAAAGCGTTTTTGTCCTTTTTACAAGAACAAGGACATATAGTTTTATTAATAAACAATCTTATTGTAATGTTGACAGCACCTGTATTTCATTTTCAAATCTATATTATTGTCAAAGTGTAACCAAATCAATCTCTGTGTGTAATGCAAATAATGTAGATGATGAATATTAGTTAACTAATATGTTAACAAAATACATCTCCTCCCATATATGGCTATCGGTAGGCTGACAATAATTAAACTTGAATAAATGACACGTTTAATCAATACATGTATAACTATTGTTATTCAACAACAATCCAAACATATCTTAAAACATCAATGGCATATGTATTTCTCATGTGTATCTTTTAAATGTTAAAGATATACACCATAGCTATAGTTCAAGGGACAGTCAAGTCCGAAAAGATGATTCATGATTTGGTGACATTCCTAGATAGCAATCTACACACATACTAGTTCCTAAAATATAAATACGTTTCTTAGTGATATGCCAAGATGTCACTGAGTCCTTGTATTGTCTGCGTTTTTTCAGCGATCTCGGATGCGCCATGTTGCTTAAGACGTCACCTGCCAGGCTGTCCAATGATTCCTTGTATTGACTGACGTTCTTACGTGATCAGGAATATGCCTTTTATTGGATTGCGTTTTGACGCGATCAAGGATGCGCCTTTTTTTTTTTGTGCGTTCTTACGTGATCAATAATGTGCCTTTCATTGGATGGCGTTCTTACGTGATCAAGGAAGCGCCATGTTAAGACGGAACATGTAAAGGTAAAAAAACGTGTGATTGGATTGCGTAGTCCCGCAATATTTGTGCACGTTAAAAACGTTTGTGACTGCATGCAATTTTACAAAGCTTGCGAATATGTATTATTTGCATCATGTTACATTGTTGACCCGTAGCTGATAAAGACCAACACATTCTCTTTTGCTGGATGTCTGGTTGAATCAACGAACGAAAGCAAAATGTTTTCATGCATAGGATATTTATAGGCAAGTGCAAATCTCTCCAGTCCATGTTTAATATGTTTGTCAACAATGTTCCTTTTTCTGAAAAATTACTGTTGTGTTTAATGTTGAACATATCTAATTAATAAATATGCGCTATTGTGTTTGAATAAAGTAATCAATATGCATTTATCATATGCTAAATATATGATGCCGACTTCTTCTAAATGTAATTTCGTTGTATATTTTATGAAAGGTTCATTAGACACTCACATTATAAATAAAAATATTTGATTTTGTCTCTAGTTAGATAGTCCATTGTTTAACCAATCGGTTTATTTTGTCTTGTGTTGTAATAAAATGTAAGTAATTTTCTTAATCCTCGCAAAGCCAATGAGTTTCATGTGAGTACCATCTCCAGCTTTGTCCAGTTTGTGTAAAGGGTCTTTTCATATGTTAATGATGGGGTATTGTGTTGTTTTACGGTTGTAATGGTGGTTCATCTATATTTTCAATATAGCTAACCCTATTTTATTTGCAAGTGTTTGAAGCTTTTTAATATTGATATCAGTATATGTTAATCTTGTTGTTTGTAGTAGTGTCTATTACATACAGTTATGTAAAAAATATAGGATACTGTCCCTTGAATGCAAATGTTGTTTTTTGTATCATGTATGAGATCCACATAGTTTAATCTTCAAATTTATTTTTGTTAGCATATTTCCCCCCCCCACTCCTAAAAGGACTTTAAACCATATTCATTGTTAAAAAAAAATTCTTTACAATAAAATATTAACACAATAATGTCTCTTAAAGAAAATAGACTTTATTTAACACGTCAATATAAATGTTATTTAAAAATTTTTTTTTTTTTACAAAGTACATGTAGATATACCAACAAGCTTAAAATATGTG
Source organism: Bombina bombina (assembly GCF_027579735.1). Lineage (NCBI taxonomy): Eukaryota > Metazoa > Chordata > Amphibia > Anura > Bombinatoridae > Bombina > Bombina bombina. The sequence continues at coordinate 257,684,688 of NC_069501.1, read as the reverse complement.
TTAGCATATGTAATGTTGTTAAAGGGACAGTTTAGAAAAAAAATTTTTAAAACATTATTCGAAAAGTCAATTCTGTAATATCAAGGATATCAAATGTTTATCAACAATTGAACATTTGTCTGGGTTTATTTACATTTGCTCTCTAAACCTATGAGGTTGGTGTGCTCATTTCTTAAATCTTGAAGAGTGCTTGTAATCATTATACAATTTGAGCACTAGAGGGCATTTGGATAGCATTTGTATATGTAAAACCTTGTGCTCATACAGCATATTATTGACCATGTATTGATCATTGATATCTAAAATGTTGTTATGTCAGAACAACAAATAAGTGGTCATTTTTCATAGTCATAGATACAAGGGTAAGCACATAAGTCACACATGTATTTCTCCATGTTTTGTTGTTTCAAACTTTATAATGCGTAATACAGTGTTTTCTTTGTAATCAATAATTTTCTGACTGTCCCTTTAAGCTGTGTTATTGGCATTCAAACAGTAATATGCCATCATGGATAATTGTTATGGTAATTTAGTTAGCGATTCGGGAAACAGTTTGGACATCACATCACAGAAACCAATCAATATCATGAACAAGGATAGGTATGTGATGATGTGGTTTTCACACACTTATAACCCACACTCTGCAAAGAATCTTCCTCCATGGACCCGGTCCCATAGAAGTCGATTATATACAGAGTGTGGTCCACAAGTGTATGAAAACCACATCATCACATACCTATCCATTACACAAAAAAAATATTTGAAGATGGAAAAAAATACTTACTTCCTCTTCCTTCCCCTCTTCCCACGGGGCTGAGGCTCTGGGAGAGGCAACTGCCGACTCCGAAGAGTCCTCCTTGGAGCTGTTGTGGGAGGAGTGGAAGGAAGAGTACTGGGACGACCAAGGTGAGGAGTAGATGGCTGAGGAGGAGGAGAAGATGGATGAGGAGGAGAAGATGGCTGAGGAGGAGGAGGAGTAGATGGCTGAGGAGGAGGAGGAGTAGATGGCTGAGGAGGAGGATGACATGGGCCGGCAGGAGGAGATGGCCCAGCAGCAAGAGGCCCAGCAACAAGAGGCCCAGCAACAGGAGGTAGACCAGCATGCGCCTCCCGGAAAAATGTGAACATTTCCTGATGTAGATTAAACATTCTTGTTTGTCCTTCTTGTATTCTATTCAGTATATTGATTATTTCATTTTGGCCTTGAATTATTTGATTCTGCCCATCAAGTATTCTGCGTCGTCCTTCTATGTTTTCTATCCGGGAGGTACGCATCTGGTCTATGTACTCCAGTAGAACCCGCACCTCCGCTATTTCTTCTTGTTGTGCCTGTTGAACCCGTGCACGGCGGGGTGCCCGTGCACGGCGGAGTGCGGGTCTTTGAGGGACCTCGGGTTCCGCGGGTTCCGCGGGTTCAGCGGGATCCTCCTGTGCTTCCGGGGCCTCTTCATCATCTCCCGTGCGCTGTTCGTCACGGGGGGCCTCTTCCCTCCGAAGTGGGAATTCCTCACCACCACTCTCATCCCGGGGAGATGCAGGAGGCTGTGCTGCCTCGTCCCCAGACTCTGTATATAAATAAAAAAAATAAAAAAAATATATATATATTAGCATATTTGCAAATCAAGGTTTAAATGACTTAGCTTACGATACAATTACAAATGCAGAATCATTAATCCACTTTGAAATCTAACAAACAATCAATACGATTTCCGCTTTTTCTAAACCGTGTTTGTGATATCTGGTCAATGTGAATGTTTTTGCGTTTGTTTTCAGTCTGTTTAAATGCACACCTAACCTATAGCCTAGATACTGATGTAACCGCAAAGTAATAGAATGCGTGTAAACAGCGTAATAGCATTAATCTGATCCTTAACACATGAAACCCAATGTTTTATCTTTCATGATTTAGAAGCATACATTTAGTATCAACTTTCGAATGTACTTTTCTTATCTAATTAGCTTCATTCTCTGGATATTCTTTGCTGAAAAGCATATCTAAATATGCTTATAAGATGCTGATTGTTAGCTGAATATAGCTGCCTCCTGTGATTGTTTCACCGTGTGCATGGCTATTTCTTCATTAAAATATATCTCAAGAATGAATCAAATTAGGTAATATAAGTACATTTGAATGTTTTGTCAAATTGTATTCGCTACCTCAATCATGAAAGTAAATGTTTGCGTATAGTGTCCATTGAAATACATTCGTATGTGAAATTATTGTTCAATGAGCTTACCGTCAGATGAGAGTGGCAGGTTCCCGGTATCGATTCCTCCGATACCGACTACTTCCACCTCGGAGATGCTGGGCCGCAACATTTCCTCCCATCTGCAGTACTCCATTTCAAGGGCAGGGCCGCCACCGGTCCCTGCGGCATGTCGGGCCTCCAGGCTTAACTTTTTTTTAAGTTCAAGTTTACAGTCCCGGTACCGATGTTTTATAGAATCCATATCCCGGTTCCGGCCACCCACTGCATTGACTGCATTCCTAATCTCGTTCCAGAGCCTCCTCCTGTCAGTCGGGGTAGTCTTCTGGTGCTGCAGCATCCTATGCCTGGCCATATAGGCCTCTACGAGGGCCTCCTTCTCCTCCATCGTAAACCTCGCCTCCCTAGTCGCCTTGGCCTTCCCCTGTGACGATGCCCTCTGTTTCCCGGACTGTGAAGCCCTACTCTGACCGCCACTGGGCCCAGCCACTTGGTCATCTTGAACCAAGTGGCTGGGTCCACCCACCGCTTCCACCCCCGCTTCCTGCCCCCCTTCCTGCCCTGTTCCTCTCCCCCTCCCTCTACTCCCCCCTCTACCTGTCCCCTGCCTGGCCTCCATCTCCTCCCTAAACTAAACCCCAAATAATCAAACAAAAAGTGAGTGTGATGAAATGAAAGGGGGTCAAAATAAAGAACTAAAAAGACAAAAAAGGTGCTTAAAGTGTGAGGGATGTAAACAAAACAAAGAGGGTAAGGAGTATTTAAATAAACGAAAAGAATAAGACTAAAAGGAGGATATGTAAACTAAATGTAACTAGGGGATGGGTATGGGATGGGTATGGGGTATGGGATAAGAGTAAATGGGATGAAAGGGAATGGGACTACAAGGAATGGGGTATGGAGTGTAGTATGAGGGGGTAGGGGGTATGGAGTGTATGTAGTGTTATTGATAAGTGTATGTATGTATTGAATGTGTTTGCGTGTAAATGTGTTAAGTGTACAGATAAATCACTCGCTCGCTAACTCACACTACTTCTAATTCTCAATAACAAACACTCCCACTAACGCTCACTAACTACCACTAACTGACGCTCACACTAACAACTATCACTAATAACTCCCACTAACTCACTCACGCTCCCACTAACAGACTCTCTCCCACTCCCACTAACTCCCACTAACTCACTGACTCTCTCACGCTAACACTACCAACTGACTCTCTCACGCTAACACTACCAACTGACTCTCTCACGCTAACACTACCAACTGACTCTCTCACGCTAACACTAACTCACTCTCAAAAAATCTCTAACTCTCTATTCTTAAATCTCAAAAGACCCACCAGCAACACAGTCAAAGAAGCCATGCTTGTGTGGTGCTTATATACCCTGTGTAAATGTTTAATGATGTCCCAATTTCCATTGTAATTAGTGTTCAGGTGTGCTTTATTAGCAATTAATATTATTGCAATGTGTATTAGGTGTGTTAATTTGCGCATGCTCATTTAGAGTTGGTATTTGTGGAATGTGTAGAATGCGATGATGTCATAGTGTTCGTTTTCGCTTTCATTGTCCAAAAGTATTCTTTTTAAATGTGAATTTGCGATGGTGTGTTCTTCGTGAAGTGTTGTATATGTATGTTTTTCATAATATATAATGATATTGAATGCGATTTTGTTTCTAGTGTATGTATATATTTTTTAATCCTTGTTGTTATTGTGCGATTTTCCGCATCTTAAAGTATATGCGTATTCCCCGTATAAATAGTATAAAAACTTCCCCCGCTTGTGAATGTGTAATGCTTGTGTGCTTTGTTGATTGATTGTTGTTGTGACATTTGCGGCGTGTTATTGTTGTGCATGATGTGGTATGCGTCATATGACCGAGCTGTGCGTATTCTCGCGAGATCGAGTGTTAGGTGAAAAAAGGCAATTTATTTGATTTCCCATTGATCTCTATGGGAGACTGTCTAACGCGGGCAGGATTACGCGTGTGACATACACGCGTTAGGAGCATCGTTAGATGGTCTTATCTTAACTCTAAATACCGGAGTCAAACAATGACGTGCGTTAGACATAAACACGCGTGGCGTTAACAGCCCATCTACCGCCGAACTCTAAATCTAGCCGTGAGTGTTTACCAACTAAACTATATCAAACTGAAATGTCACACTTTTCTAGCTCACAAATAAGCCATCATTTTAGTTATTATTAACAGACAAAAAGCATTTGATGAATTGTGAGCGGATAATCTTCACAGCCTAGCTAATTCCTACTTTCACAAGCACATCAACTTATAATGGAACACAGTGCAGCCAATAGACTTTACATGCCAATGGTTCCAGCTGGCAAGTAGATAAAAATAATATATTAGTTTTACTTTTCAACAATTTTAGCTGTCATTTTAATTTTCTCTCCAATATGAAATGCTAGAAAGCATGCAAAAAAACCCTATAGCAATTAATTACTGATATGTATAATGCCTTGTTAACACATTGGGGTAGATTTATGAAATGTCGGACAGACATGATTCGCCGTGGCGAACATGTCCGTCCGACATTGCTAAATGCAGACAGCAAACGCTGAAGGTCATTTACCATTTCACAAGCATTTCTGGTGAAATGCTTGTGCAATGCCTCCCCCTGCACATTCACAGCCAATTGGCCGCTTGCAGGGGGTGTCAATCATCCCGATCGTATCTGATTGAGATGATTTCTGTCTGCCACCTCAGAGGTGGTGGATGAGTTAAGGAGCAGCGGTCTTACGACCGCTGCTTCTTAACTTTTGTTTCTAGGAAGCCTGAAGGCTTGTGCGGAAACAGCTGCATCCGCATCATAATAAATCTACCCCATTGACTGTGTGCGGTTTATTTATTTTAATCCTTTAAATTTCATGTGCAATTATACGGCTAGATTACGAGTTTTGCGTTAGGCTTAAAAAGCAGCATTAGTCGGTCCTAACGTTGCTTTTTAACGCCCGCTGGTATTACGAGTCACCGCTCACTTTTTTGGCCAGATCTTGAAATACAGCAAATCCACTTACGTAAATTGTGTATCCTCTTTTTTCAATGGGACTTGCATAGCGCCGGTATTACGAGTCTGCCAAAAAGTGAGCGGTAGACCCTCTCCTGTCAAGACTGGTACCGCATTTTAAAGTCAATAGTTAAGAGTTTCACACTACAACGCCGTAGCATAAAACTCTTAACTAAAGTGCTAAAAAGTACACTAACACCCATAAACTACCTATTAACCCCTAAACCGAGGCCCTCCTGCATGACAATTACTTAAAAAAAAAAATGTAACCCCTAATCTGCCGAACCGGACATCGCCGCCACTATAATAAATATATTAACCCCTAAACCGCCACACTCCCGCCTCGCAAACATTAGTTAAATATTATTAACCCCTAATCTGCCGTCCCTATCATCGCCGACACCTACCTACATTTATTAACCCCTAATCTGCCGCCCCCAATGTCGCCGCCACTATACTAAAGTTATTAACCCCTAAATCTAAGTCTAACCCTAACCCTAAACCCCCCCTAACTTAAATATAATTAAAAGAAATCTAAATAAAAATTACTATCATTAACTAAATTATTCATATTTAAAACTAAATACTTACCTATAAAATAAACCCTAAGCTAGCTACAATATAACTAATAGTTACATTGTATCTATCTTAGGGTTTATTTTTATTTTACAGGCAAGTTTGTATTTATTTTAACTAGGTAGAATAGTTAATAAATAGTTAATAACTATTTAATAACTACCTAGCTAAAATAAATACAAATTGACCTGTAAAATAAAACCTAACCTAAGTTACACTAACACCTAACACTACACTATAATTAAATTAATTCCCTAAATTAAATACAATTAAATACAATTAGCTAAAGTACAAAAAAACAAAACACTAAATTACAGAAAATAATAAACAAATTACAAGATTTTTAAACTAATTACACCTAATCTAATCCCACTAACAAAATAAAAAAGCCCCCCCAAAATAAAAAAAAGCAATACGCCACACTAAATTACAAATAGCCCTTAAAAGGGCCTTTTGCGGGGCATTGCCCCATAGTAATCAGCTCTTTTACCTGTAAAAAAAATTACAAATCCCCCCCCAACATTAAAATCCACCACCCACACAACCAACCCTACTCTAAAACCCACCCAATACCCCCTTAAAAAAATCTAACACTAACCCCTTGAAGATCACCTTACCGGTAGAAGTCTTCATCCAACCAGGCCGAAGTACTCAACGAAGCCGGGAGAAGTCTTCATCCAAGCGGGGCGAAGTGGTCCTCCAGACGGGCAGAAGTCTTCATCCAGACGGCATCTTCTATCTTCATCCATCCGGCGAGGAGCATCCGACGAGGAGCATCCTCTTCATCCGACAGCTAACACTGAATGAATGTTCCTTTAAATGACGTCATCCAAGATGGCATCCCTTCGATTCCAATTGGCTGATTCTATCAGCCAATCGTTATTAAGGTAGAAAAAATCTTATTGGCTGATACAATCAGCCAATAGGATTGAAGTTCAATACTATTGGCTGATCCAATCAGCCAATAGGATTGAGCTTGCATTCTATTGGCTGTTCCAATCAGCCAATAGAATGCTAGCTCAATCCTATTGGCTGATTGCATCTCAATCCATTGGCTGATTAATCCATTTCTATAAACTTTTTTTTTTACAAAAAATAACCTTGCTGCAACAGCTTAACTCATTTACTTTTTAGCACTTAAAACCAGATCCGTTGTAAAGGATGCTGGCATTACCAGAACACCTTCAAATGTTACAGAACAAACAGGTGAAAACACTCTCGAGAAAACAGTCCACTCTAATATGCACAAATAAGAAAAAGTAAAAGAAAAAAAAATGGAGACAACCTAATCAGTTCTGAAATAATGAGACAAGATACTTCACTGGGACAGAAGAATATTATGAATTCCGCATGATTACTATTAGCGTAGGTGAAACTCCTGACCACTCCCACAGAACAGCTAGCCCCTCGTTAGTGTCAGTAAGGTATAGAAAATACTGCTTGTTCTATCCAGCAAGACTACTTTTTCACTAACAAAAAAAATTATATTTTACAATTACATTCACTATGTTTTAACTGTTTTGCTGTTGTAATAGTTTTTCTGCTCAGCAAAAGATTCTTGTTTCATGTGCAAAGTGTCATTCATTGGGCACTTAAACGGACATTAAACACTTTGGGATGGTAATATAAAATGATAAAGCGTACATATAAAAAAAACTCTGAAATATACTTTTATAATTTATTTTGTCCCCTTTTCCTGTAATTCCATTCTGAAGTTGTGAGCCTTTTAGTTCCTGTTAGAAATGGAAGTGCAGAACACTGTTATATTCCACACAGGCATTGGTTTCACACTATTTCTAACTGTCTCTAATTGGCCACAACAGAGAAGGTAAACTAAGTTACAACATGGCAGCTCCCATTGTTTTATAGACCCTAAAGCTTTACAGTTGTTTTGTGAATATTTAACAGTTAATGAAATTTTAAAAAAATACCTCTACATGTTATTCTCAGACTAATCTTTTCTTTGAATATATCATTCTATCTAGCATGTGTTTAGTGTTTAATGTCCCTTTAAAGAGACAGTAAACATTGTGCATGGTGTTACATAATTCTGGACTATTAGGCATGCTGTGATCAGGGCAGGACTGGAAATAAAAAAACAGCCCTTGAAAAATTGAAGATCAGAACTATTTTCTGTTGAGTTAGTAGAATGCACAAGACCTATTTTTCTCAATGGGATTACTAGGATATTACTTCCCCATTATTTTTTTCAGAATTAAATTATGTTAGTTTGTTTTAAATAATGTTATTTTATAGGCACCCTAAACCCAATTTCATCCATTAATTCTTTTAACAGCGTGAAAATTATTATCCATACTGTAATATGGAAAAGACACTCAAAACAGTGTGTCTTGACTAGACACTAGAAACCTTTCAAAGGAGGGCTACTAAAATGGTACATGTTCTAGGAAATAAAACTTACAAGGAAATACTTTGTGATCCTAGTATTGAAAGCTTAGAGGACAAGAGAGTTGATACAGCAGCACAACCCCATACCACCACCACCACCACACCGGGAAATGTCTTGGTATCCTGGTAGGCTAATCCGGCCTTGGTTGTGATTAGACAGTGATCCCATGACACGATAGTTAAAAAACTGCAGAACTAAAGAGGATGGCTTTGCTTACTAGGTAAGTATAATTTTAGCCTTGAAATAAGTTATTTTGAATTTCTTTTTTAAGAAAAGAAAGGCTATCATTATGTTACATACGTAATTTTGTACATAGTGCACAATGTTTAGTGACCCTTTAATACAACTGAAGATGTTGCTAGCAGGAAAACATGCAAACAAAACTGAAGTGGATATAGGTGATGCTCAGTGAAAAAAAGTGAAGCTTAATGAATACTGAGCATGACCTCTCCTATCAAAAGGTCCTGGGCAACCTAATAAGCATCTATCAATCTAGCCCAGTGTGCTAACGGTAACTCGTAAGATATGCATTCTACACTGCTGCTATCACAGCTGTACATTTATTCTATGGCATCCTGGTAGACATTCCTATATGTTTGTGCCTTTGTCATAAAGGACATACATGAAATTAGGTGTTCTGTACTACAGTCAGATAGTTATTTATTTGTTTACATGTCTTAAAATAAATTAGTTGCAGACTTTTCAACCCCAAGTGCTGTGTCTTAGCCTTTATTGGGGGGGGGGGGGATGGAGTAAAGGACAAGAGTGCCTAATTATGGGGTCATGTTTTATGTTAATTATGATTATTCCTTATTAGCATATTCTCAATGCAAGATAGCTGGAATGAAAGAAGGAAAGTTAAATAATCACAACATAAATATTTATACTGATTCACAAGTCCGATCGTATGAGCATTATAAAACTTAAAGTTAAGAATACACAAAAGCAGTAAAACGTAAAAAAAAGCAACAACAAATAAAAGTCCAGGTCCTTTAAGTTGCTCAAACTGGGGCAATATAAACCAGCTGGGACAGAATGATATTGATTGCTATCCAGCTGGCTGGGATACCTAACTAAAATAACATTAAACACTTCATACTTTTGTGTAAAAAATGTGCTTGTCCCATGTTCCCTAAGAGGCAACACAGCACATTCTGTAACCTGCAAATGCTGCAAATCAAATAGCTAATTTAGGCAATTTGCAGCATTTTGCTTTTTGGCCTGTATAGGGAGAGTGGGACAAATCAGAGAGAAACTTACTAGCAACATCAGTTAGCCAATGGTACATAACTTTAAATATGAAGGCCCAGATTACAAGTGGATCGCTATTTAACGCTCCCGCTGAAGTGTTAACTATGCTAGAAGTAAGTTTTTTGCGCGCATCAGGTTGTGCTTGTATTATGAGTTGAAAGTAAACTGTTTTTGCTTGCTCACTAACCCGACGCACGTAAAAAAAGCCAAACTTAGAATATCGCGTGCGATAACGTATTCCCCCATATAAGTCAATGGAGAAAGAAAAGTGGGGGGAAACAAACACTCTTCTCGTACTCAAACCCGATCCCATATTCTCAAGTGCACTAACCATCATGACAATATGAATATTTCACATGCCAGTGTATATGTATAGGCATGTATCTCAATGTTAAAGCCCTTTGTCTGCTTTTTTTCCTAACGCCTGAGACCTCGTATCTTTGAGCCTTCATAGCTTTTTTGTGCAATATTTTTCTTTGAATAATTATTATTAGATGGTGTTATTATGCGTGTAACTGTACTTTGTAATGTATTTTTGATGTGTTTTGTGAGCCTTTTTTTGTTTCATGAAGCAGTTAACCAGAGCTCTAAAGTCACGCTAACCCGACACACGTTAACTTCAATTGTGCTAAAGCGATCACGTTTATTTTCAACTAGTAATATGAGTAAAATCTGACACGTGCAAACAGCCGTGATAAACCCCTTATCACTCGCACATAACTTTTTTTTTTTTTTTTTTTTTTTTTATAATCATTTTATTGAAAATCCGACAAACAAATGCTTTGCCATTTTGTAAACAATAATGTTACGAAATACAAATAAAACAGATAATCATATCATATACAATTTCCAGATAAATTCTCACAAATGAGTATAGCAAATACCTTTGTAACTGATTTGTATCTTATTTTAACTATACATAAAGAAAAGAACAAGCGACATAATCTTCCCGTTTATTTTATCCTAAATATTAGTTTCTATTTATTCATCCATTCGCTTTTTGAATAAACCTAAAAAAGGAGAAAAAGGAGTCTCTATCTTTGTAAAATCTTTATCTTTTATATCAGACCTCCTCAAGATAGAGCACCGTATGTTCACCGGTGCGTGGTAACCCTGCTGATTGACCAATAGCAAAAGGAAAAAAAAGAAAAAACAAAGAAGAAAAAAAAAAAAAAAAAAAAAGGGGAAGAGGGGGAAGGAAAAAGGGGTGAGAAAAGAGAAACCAACCATGGCAAACCGCTGCCTCGTTCTTTAAATGTTTATTTTTACATCCACTGTTGAGGGAGTACCTCCTCCACGACCAACATGGTTAAATAGGGCGAGCTCCTTAAAGGGGCAATGAACTGGGTTTGAATTTCAGGAGACCATGACAAGATTATATTCTTCCATTTATCAAAAAACATTCTAAACTGTTTTTCCGGCACTCGAGTTAAGCCTTGTCTTTCTACTGTCATTTGTAATTTCATGTTGTTAATAAATTCTGCTAGCCTGGGGGAATCAGGGGATCTCCACTTCTGACATATTAAATTACGTGCGGCCAAAATGGCCATATTCACAAGCAGTCTATCACCTCTTTGTCTAAAAAATTTTTCTAGAAAAAATACATTACACTGGGAAATTTCAACCCTCTCTTGCAAAAATCTGTTTAGCCAGTATTGTACTTTCCCCCAGAATTGTCTAATTTTCGGGCACTCCCAGAGGCAATGTTTCAAATCTGCCATCACTTGCCTGCATTTTAAACATATCGCATTTTGCCCTCCCTGCCCCCATTTCCCTATCCTATAAGGTGTAAGATAATAGTTATTCATCAGTTTAAACTGCACTTCTCTCCAGGTCACCAACAGAGTTGCTTCCCTGGCCAGCTCGAAACTCTTTGTAATTTCCTCCTTTTGAATTATTCCAAAGTGTCTAAGGAGTGTCTCCTTCATTTTATTCAAATGATTTTCTCCCGATACGGCCTGTATCGCCTGATACCAGTAAGATAATGCACACTTCCCTGCCTTATATAGTTTGAGTCCTGACTCAATACCTGGGTCCCAGACCATTCTATGCTTCTGTAACCGTTCTGAAAGAAAGCTTCTGGCTTGCAGATATGCAAAGAAATTATTTGACGGTAGATGGAAGTTCCTTGCTAATTCCTCATATGTTTGTATTATCTCTCCATCCCGTTGCATTATCTGAGCAAAATACGTTATCCCTTTTTGCCTCCAAGATCTGAATACTGCGTTGTATGTCCCTGCTGTAAAATCTAGGGTTCCTATAATTGGCAAATATTTTGATAGTTGAAAATCTTGGCCTCTGAGGGCGCAATATTTTTGCCATGCAAGAACAACGTTAGCAAATGTAGGCAAATTGCTTATATTGCTTGGTAACCTGCAGTGAGGGTGATGCAAGATTGCCTTAAGGTCAAATGGCGCTATTAATGCAGACTCTATTATATAATATGTAACATGATTTGTCTCTAAGATCCAATCTATACCAAATTTAATAAGTGTTACAATATTATAATGTGTAATATTAGGTAACGACAGGCCGCCATATTTTTTACTCTGTGTGAGTTTCTCTAAGGCTAACCTAGGTTTCTTCTTTCCCCATATAAACCTAGTACATGCCTTTTTATATTTGCCCACATCCCGTTTGGAGATGAATAATGGTAAGTTCTGCATCAAGAACAGTAGTTGGGGGAAGACTATTGCTTTTATCAGCATTATTTTTGCAGATAGGGATAGGTAATGTATATTCCACCTTTCCAGTTTCTCCTGGAGATTATTAAAAAATTCACTATAATTTAAATAGTACCAGTCCTTAGGGTTTTTACTCAGTTTAATACCTAAATAATTAATATGGCTCACTTCTCTGAATATATGCTGAGTGCAGCTTCTCTTTGTTTTAATAATCCATAATAACTCAGATTTCTCGGAATTGATTTTATATCCTGAGAATTGGCTGAAGCTCTTAATAATTTCTAAACATTTAGGAATGCTTACATTGGTATCCTGTAAGAACAGAACAATGTCGTCTGCATAAAGTGAGATGGTTACCCTCTGACCTCCCAGCGGAATCCCTAGCATCTCCTGTCTTAACAGTACTGCCAATGGTTCAAGCGCGATATCATAACTGTTAATGCGCCACTCGTAGTCTGACCCTAAATGGATTTTAAGTACCTTCCTCTAATCATGGTTGCTGCCATATTGGTACCTAGGTTACACTGCAGGTTTCTGAAGGAGAGTTGCTGCACACGTGCAAACAGGCCGGCACTGAAATGCAATAAAAGGTCAACTTCAAAATAGTGGCACACATGACTAGAGGAATGGGGATTAACCTCAATACTATGCTTATAAAATGTATTTAACGTTTAATGCCCATTTAAAGCCATTTACTTTGTATGCTTGTGGAAAAGTTCACTGCCCACTGCGGTGGTTATCCTTACAGGCAGTCAGCTTCTAGGCTACAGACCAGTTGCACATATATATATGCTTAATATCTTTTTTCTCAAGCATGTTTAATTAGTGCTATTTCATATGCATGTGTGCATTTTTTTAGTCCAATAGTCTTTTATTTTATGAGTTTATCAGTAGTTTGTAATTTACAGGGCTATGAAAGACACCACTAGTTATATATGAAAAGTCACATTTACAAACAGGAAGTGAATTAATAACGGTTAGAATGGATCTAATATGACAATTGCTAAACAAGGTCGATATTTCATACACCGAGGGCATACATATTAATGAGTGCAGCCAAGCTGTAATTTTAGGAAACCTTGGCTTAAAATTTCTTAAGAACCCAAAGTATGTTTTTTATTTCAAGACAACCTGAAAGAAAAAATGATTAGCTTAAGACACAAGAAGTCCTGAACCTAATTTACTATCTAAGACAGCATCTATATCAGTTATGTCTCAAGCAAGAGGACATCAGACACAATTAGCATCAACTATCCAGGTGCATAAGAAAGGCCTTGAACACACATTTAGAAGGTTGTCAGCATAAAGGGAAATGATTAATAGTCATCTCCATTATCCTACCAAGTAGATTAGAATTTCAAGTCTCTTCATACTAACATGTCAAGGCGACACCACACCATATCTGAAAGCCATCTAATTATATCAACCTTATTTCCCCCCTGTGATAATAGCTTTAGCACATTGTCCACCCCTACTCCCCCCGCAGGATCTAAAAATAAATCAAATGAGTCATTTGATTAGTGCTGAAAAGAAAAATGAATGGAATGATGATAATAATATGAACTTTTTTCTTTGAAACATATGACTGAGTTAAAAGGGAATGTTAAATGTATGTATAGAAAAGATACACCTTAAAGGGAAACTGAACCCAATTTTTTTTCTTTCATGGTTGAGATTGAGCATGCAATTTTAAGCCACTTTCTAATTTACTCCAATTATCAATTTTTCTTCATTCTCTTGCTATCTTTATTTGAAAAAGAAGGCATCTAAGCTATTTGTTTGGTTCAGTACCATGGAAAGCACTTTATCATTGGTGGAAAAATGTATCCACCAATCAGCAAGAACAACCCAGGTTGTTCACCAAAAATAGACCGGCATCTAAACTTACATTTTTGCATTTCAAATATAGATACCAAGAGAATGAAGACAAATTGATAATAGGAGTAAATTAGAAAGTTGCTTAAAATTGCATGCTCTATCTGAATCATGGAAGAAAAAATTTGGGCTCAGTGTCCCTTTAAGGAGCACTCGCTTCACATAAATAAATAGAAAGGTAGCAACAACACAAAATATAAGACAAAAACAAAGCATAAAAAGTAAGTTTTAATAACACAATAGTTTAAAAAATATCAGGGGTGAGTCCCCAAAACAAAGAAAATATATAAAACAGTAAATGCTCAACAGAGCACAGCTAGAGTACTGTGTACCTACAGGGAGGTGCAGCACCTCTACATAACTGATCTCATTATAATAGGATATTAAGATCAGAATAGATATAGGGAGGGGTTATGGTAACCAAGATAAAAGTATGACAATGTCACCAAAAAATAATAGTAGGGACACAATCCCAAGTAACAATAATAACCAGTCCCCTATAAGAGAAGTAAGTTACATAAAGCTTAGAAAATACGAATAAGAGTATATGTGGAACATATTTCACACATACCACTGTACCAAACAGCAATAGGTAGAAATCATAGATACTAAGAGTACATCTAGTTAAAAAAATAGTAATAAACAGTAAAGTAGCTTATAAGTATCCGGGGCGAATCCCCAAATACAAGAAAAAATATAAATCAAGAAACACAGATTAGGGTACTGTGCATCTGATGTAAATAGTACAGAGGGGAGCGTAATAAGTATATAACCAATCTAACAGCAACAGGATAAAAAAAACCTGACTGTAATGGGGGAGGGGTAGAGGTAATAGGAACTATAACCTTAAACGGTCTATAAATAATCATATACATAAGATGAAAAATAATGTTGCCCTAACCCTATAAAGTTAAGTACAGTTATATTAAGCATAAAGACTATGTAAGAGAGTATATGTGGAACATTTTTCACACATATTTCTGTACACAAATACACCAGGTAGTGGTCGCCTGATGCGCATTTCGCCTCAGCTTCTTCACAAGGTGCCCGAAACATCACTATTTATTAAAAGAATTCATTGCATTATTCAAGACCAGAGAGTGCTGTATTCTATTCTATGCATATATATATGACTTGATTTAATCCTCTGAAGAAGAAGGTAACCCATTTTCTAAGTACCTTTGAAACGCGTTAGGAGATCATTCCAAGAGACTTTATTTTGCAAACCGCTTTTTAATCTTACAACCTCACTCTGTATGTATGGTGAATGTGTTTCTGATACACATGCTTTGGAAAAACTGCCATTGATGTAACAAACATTTTACTACATGCCTTTGTGATACCTCATATTGAATTGAGGGTTATAAATGTGAGCATTTTTAACATTAAGTAAATAAAATAATCTTTTATAATACATAAAGTGTTGCATTACTGGTTTGTATTTGTATCCCCTTTCCTTATATGTTTATGACACATCATACTACTGAGAGGAGGATGCCTGGTTAAATCTGCAATTAAAGGGATCCATTCTACCATATTGAGGAGACACTGTAGCGGTTTCTGGGATTGCTGAGGGACATCTATTCCTTAAAGGGACGCACTTACTTACCTCATAGGATTGAGGTCACCAGCTGTAAGTAGGCATCTATCTGTATTTTTTGGATTACATAAGAATAAGACTGCATACCAAGCAAACTTTGGGAATCCAAGAGTGTGTTTTCTCATACAGATATTATATCACAAATATGAACTTATTTGGCGTTGATCTGGTTTAACCTTTAAGAAGAAGTTTAATTTTAATTAACCTGGGACTTGATCAATTTATTTATTTATTGATTGATTTTATATTAATGAATTAAGAAAATACTATTTCCATATATATGTACCTTATTGAAAAAATCAATCTGTTCCAATTCTCTTTACACATTGTATGAAATGTTTGCTGTGATACACTCCACCAGGTTTTGGGAAAACTATTAGTAGAATATTAACTGACTTATTCATTTGTATATTTAATTTTATCTATTTATTTACCAATATTTACCAATATTGTTTCATATACCTATCTAGCTATCTGTATAGCCAAATAGCATTTATCCTCTGTCATACACATATAAGTAAAAATAACTGTATACAGTCATTTAAACCAAGTGCCTGAATACCTACCTTTTCACCAATATATATATATATATATATATATATATATATATATATATATATATATATATATATATATAACACATAGAAACACCCAGCACTCTCCAGCTAGCTCACAGCTAAGATAAAATCACAACTGGAAAGGTTAGTCACCGCATCTGGCCAAATGGGAAAGCTCAGGCAATGGAAAGGACCTTGACGTGGTGCCTGAGCTTTCCCATTTGGCCAGATGCGGTGACTAACCTTTCCAGTTGTGATTTTATCTTAGCTGTGAGCTAGCTGGTGAGTGCTGGGTGTTTCTATGTGTTGTATTACTTTTTATTTGTAACCCCCCTTGTTTCTTGCACCCATTCCGGACTGGGGTTAACTACCTGTGGCTCTGGTGACATCACAGCTTTTTTGGAGTGCTATTTAGCACCCAGGGCTGGATGCTGCTGAGTCACATGATGTGTACCTGGTCCGGTCTTGGAGTGCAGTTCCCTTCCATGTTTTGTATTTTCTCTGGGTGATTACAGCCACCTGTGCACCCCTTCTTTGTTCTCAGTCTGTTTGGCTTTGTGAGCTCGCATGATGGTGTGGCTGTGTTAGGGACTCAGGCAATGGAAAGGACCTTGACGTGGTGCCTGAGCTTTCCCATTTGGCCAGATGCGGTGACTAACCTTTCCAGTTGTGATTTTATCTTAGCTGTGAGCTAGCTGGTGAGTGCTGGGAGTTTCTATGTGTTGTATTACTTTTTCTTTGTAATACCCCTTGTTTCTTGCACCCATTCAGGACTGGGGTTAACTGCCTGTGGCTCTGGTGACATCACAGCTTTTTTGGAGTGCTATTTAGCACCCAGGGCTGGATGCTGCTGAGTCACATGATGTGTACCTGGTCCGGTCTTGGAGTGCAGTTCCCTTCCATGTTTTGTATTTTCTCTGGGTGATTACAGCCACCTGTGCACCCCTTCTTTGTTCTCAGTCTGTTTGGCTTTGTGAGCTCGGATGATGGTGTGGCTGTGTTAGGGACTCAGGCAATGGAAAGGACCTTGACGTGGTGCCTGAGCTTTCCCATTTGGCCAGATGCGGTGACTAACCTTTCCAGTTGTGATTTTATCTTAGCTGTGAGATAGCTGGTGAGTGCTGGGTGTTTCTATGTGTTGTATTACTTTTTATTTGTAACCCCCCTTGTTTCTTGCACCCATTCCGGACTGGGGTTAACTACCTGTGGCTCTGGTGACATCACAGCTTTTTTGGAGTGCTATTTAGCACCCAGGGCTGGATGCTGCTGAGTCACATGATGTGTACCTGGTCCGGTCTTGGAGTGCAGTTCCCTTCCATGTTTTGTATTTTCTCTGGGTGATTACAGCCACCTGTGCACCCCTTCTTTGTTCTCAGTCTGTTTGGCTTTGTGAGCTCGCATGATGGTGTGGCTGTGTTAGGGACTCAGGCAATGGAAAGGACCTTGACGTGGTGCCTGAGCTTTCCCATTTGGCCAGATGCGGTGACTAACCTTTCCAGTTGTGATTTTATCTTAGCTGTGAGCTAGCTGGTGAGTGCTGGGAGTTTCTATGTGTTGTATTACTTTTTCTTTGTAATACCCCTTGTTTCTTGCACCCATTCAGGACTGGGGTTAACTGCCTGTGGCTCTGGTGACATCACAGCTTTTTTGGAGTGCTATTTAGCACCCAGGGCTGGATGCTGCTGAGTCACATGATGTGTACCTGGTCCGGTCTTGGAGTGCAGTTCCCTTCCATGTTTTGTATTTTCTCTGGGTGATTACAGCCACCTGTGCACCCCTTCTTTGTTCTCAGTCTGTTTGGCTTTGAGAGCTCGGATGATGGTGTGGCTGTGTTAGGGACTCAGGCAATGGAAAGGACCTTGACGTGGTGCCTGAGCTTTCCCATTTGGCCAGATGCGGTGACTAACCTTTCCAGTTGTGATTTTATCTTAGCTGTGAGCTAGCTGGTGAGTGCTGGGTGTTTCTATGTGTTGTATTACTTTTTATTTGTAATCCCCCTTGTTTCTTGCACCCATTCCGGACTGGGGTTAACTGCCTGTGGCTCTGGTGACATCACAGCTTTTTTGGAGTGCTATTTAGCACCCAGGGCTGGATGCTGCTGAGTCACATGATGTGTACCTGGTCCGGTCTTGGAGTGTAGTTCCCTTCCATGTTTTGTATTTTCTCTGGGTGATTACAGCCACCTGTGCACCCCTTCTTTGTTCTCAGTCTGTTTGGCTTTGTGAGCTCGCATGATGGTGTGGCTGTGTTAGGGACTCAGGCAATGAAAAGGACCTTGACGTGGTGCCTGAGCTTTCCCATTTTGCCAGATGCGGTGACTAACCTTTCCAGTTGTGATTTTATCTTAGCTGTGAGCTAGCTGGTGAGTGCTGGGTGTTTCTATGTGTTGTATTACTTTTTATTTGTAATCCCCCTTGTTTCTTGCACCCATACCGGACTGGGGTTAACTGCCTGTGGCTCTGGTGACATCACAGCTTTTTTGGAGTGCTATTTAGCACCCAGGGCTGGATGCTGCTGAGTCACATAATGTGTACCTGGTCCGGTCTTGGAGTGCAGTTCCCTTCCATGTTTTATATTTATATATATATATATATATGTGTACATATGTGTGTGTTTATATGTGTATATATGTCTGTAAATACATATATACACATATCCTATATAATAAAAGGCCAGGTATGTTTGTCAGAAGCTTTAATGCGCAGATTGACACTGTAAACAAGGATCAGTCAGTGAGCATCAGGCAGCAGAGGGTAGGTTGGAGCAGGTGTGATGGGAGGCATGGCCTGGCGAGAGTGCCCGTGGCAGGGAGCGTGGCAGGGCATAGCCGGCAGAGCTGGTGTGGTGGGGTGTGATAGGACGGGAGCGCGGTCGGGACCGATGCACTGGAGAAAATGGACTAGTAAATACATAAATACATATGTACACATATTATACAGGGATTGAAAAACCCAGTCGTCCAGTCGTCCCCGACGACTTTGATTTTCCTAAGGACAACAGAAAAATTCTGTCTGTCTTATCCCTTTATTTTTAAACATCATTGAAGAAGGGAGCAGGGGGTGTGGGGAGTAGAGTGGCGCCGTCAAGCAGCATATAGTAGCTGCTTTGCTTTGAAGTCCTAGATGGAATAAGACAGCTTGCCTCTGACATGAAGCTATCACACGGATCAGAGGTATGTTCAAATTGTAGTGTACATTT